>NC_041382.1:248397719-248439608 GCF_002162155.2 Triticum dicoccoides | reverse complement strand
GTGGGCGGGGGCGGGGGTGGGAGTGGTGGTGGCGGAGGAACACAGGTGGTGGGGGCAGTTCAGGGGAGGGTGGGAGGTTGAGGCCAGTGGTTCGACCGGCGGCCCGTGTGGTGTTCTGTATGGGAAGAATAAGAGACGGGGAAGGAGAAGGGTTAGGAGACGTAAGATCTTCACCCAATCGCCTGAAATGGTCGACTAACCCAAATGACAAAAATCATGTGGCTTGCATGCAGACATGCCTTTATATTCAGTACCATCATCGTAGCTACTTAGCACTACTCCCGAATCCATCAAGCTAAACAATGTGCCACTCATAATTCCAAACTTGTTGCTCAAATATGAATCTGATATGATGCGGATATTACAAAAACAAATAGTGTTTAATTGGTGAGCTAATGTTCGTACTTTACTTTTGAAAAGCATGTGCACCACATATAGAGGGACAACAGGGAGTTGCATTCTTAATGCACTCTGGTTCATCATGTGTGGGCACTGCGCAATGAACATTTTATTATCCAAAATCTGCTTGCTCTTCTTTAGCATGTTACTCTTCCTTTATTCTTTAATGAGTACTCTCTCCGTTCCTAAATACAAATCTTTGTATAGATTCCACCATGGACTACATATGGAGTGAAATGAGTGAATCTACTCTCAAAAATGTATCTGTATACATCTGTATGTGATCCATACTGGAAATCCCTACAAAGAATTATATTTTGGAACGGAGGGAGTATGATAGTAGTACATCATGTTCCTTGTAGTGAAGATGAGTAGGGACATTTGCAGTGTAGAGGTCTATACGGTCGGTTGTGATGGACACTTTGAGCTCTTCGGGCCTCTTTGATTTGTAGGATTTTGTAAACATAGGAATAGGAATTGTAGTGTCCTGCCCACTTGAATCCTATAAGATTAGCAAGGAAATGCTGGGAGCTGTGTCGCCTTTGAGAGTTACACTGATACTAACAGTACCGCACCTTCTGTTGAAGAGAGCTGGTATCCAAAGCCTTTCTAGCCATACCGGCAATACTAGCACATATATTCCAGGAAGTTCCACTTTGCTGATTTTACTCCTGATGCTTACGGTTTTCCCGTTATATCTACACTCTGGTCCGTGTAGGTGCTTTCTGTCCACTCTTGAAGCTAAACAACACACTAATCATAAGTCCAAAGCTTACTTCTTCAAATACGAATTGTGATATGATACTGATATTAGTTAACAGACACACATTTAATTGGTCAGGTAATGCTCCCACTTGATTTTCCAAATGCATGTGGCCACATATAGAGAGAAAGCATGGAATTGCATTTCTTTGGGAGTTGTGATTCATCATGAGTGGGCAACCAACATTGTATAGAAAGAAGGGAATCTCAATAATATGCTTCCTCTTCTGATCTTTAACATGTTCCTCTTTTGTTATTCTATATTTAGTACGTATAGTATGTTCCTTGTCAGGAAGGGGAGCTGCGACATCTGCAAGCAACAGCTGATAGAGCTGGCATGTACGTGATCAATATGCTTTCAATTAGTAGCGGCAATACAACATTGTATTTTCCAGCCAGTTCCACTTTCCCGATTTATATATCCTGGTTATGGTGTACCCCTTTTATGTACACTACGATCTGCCAAGTTGTTGTGTGCTCTCGTTATCATTGTTTGGCAATAAACGCTCTATACAGTATATTATGAACCTATCATCTATCAACTATCCTTACTTCTGGAGCCTATTTTTTTTGTACTTGTGCCATATTATATTGATGCACGCACCATATTACAACACACATGAGCTCTCTCATCAGAATCTAGTGATATCACACAAGGGTTTACAGGGGCGCCCCTATAGTAGAATATCCTCTACATTAAAAAGATAATCTCACTACTATTTATGTTTTCATGCTTCTCAGATATTATACGTAATCACAGTGAATATCACAATCCACTCATCAGAAGAATATTGTGGAACGCTGTAATGACTTACAAAATTGGCAACAAGGCATTGAGTGCCATTCTGGATGTAATGAAACTCATACGATCCCCGCCTATAGATTCTTGTTCAGAATATGATCCTAATAATTATTCCGACCTCAAGGAGGCAAAGGCAGATGGTCTGTCCTGTTCACCCATCAAGGTGCCGATTCTAATTTGGCAAGGTTTTATTCATTGTGTGTATCTTGCATAAGTTGTCTTGCATTTCTTCTACTTTGTTGCACCGCCATCTAATTACTTTACTCATCATATATTTCAAGATGCCATGCCCATCCATTATCAATACATATTCCATATGTCATCATACCATGTTTTTCCACACAAATGTTGTTCTTCTGCATCATACATCAAAAGGAAGAGGGTGATTGCCGAATCTGCAGGAGCACCCGCAAAGTTCTTGAAAAACATGGTGGTGCCAGAGAAATCAGACAACACCCCACTTATATTGGCTTTACAACCAGTGATACAAAACGTAGGACCAACTCCAGCAGACTGTACCCATACTTCACTCGCCACACTACTAGCCCCACCACACAGGACCTGCACTACAGCAAAAGGTATGCCAATTTTAGTTGCCATAGCACTAGCTGTACCACAGAAAAATCCCACTCCAGCAAAAGGAACAGCAAGTCCACCGAACGAAGACCTATCCCAACTACAGAGACAGGCAATTCCTGCAGATTGGAACCCCATTCCAGTTATTCCCACTTTAAAAGACAATGCTTTCAATGTTTTTAGGGACTACATGCATATATTCCCATCATGGGAAGATTATAGTGAAGACAAACACCATTTTCACATCTTCCTGTCCCACTTACGTGTAAGTGCTATTATTCATGGTGATTATTTTCCTACTTTCTGCTAATTGAACACATCAACGATCTATATTACATTGTTGTAAGTAGGCGAGGGTCAATATTGATAGTCATGAACAGCAAAGCTTGCTTGCTCTTTTCAAGGAAGCATTGTAGCAGTATCGGTGTTACCGGAAGAAATCACACTTTGATGGCAGGTCTATAAATGAATTTCCGATGAAGTCTCCTATGCAAAATTTAGAAGACATTGAATGGAAAAACTTTGTTATGCCTGGTCTCATTCCGAGGATGAGGTACTGTCTATGATATCGCATGACAATTTGAACTTCTACTTTTCTGCATGTGCCTTACGGATCTCTTTTGCATGAAGTATTCTCGAAGAAGAATTCTAGTTTGAAAAGGACGACAGGATATCACAAATATGCTGCCCGCTGCTTTTCTCTTGTTAGTACCTGTTGTCCTGTATCACTGTACTTGCATTCATACCTGGTTCATTATATGACAGTAGTATGCATGATAGCTTGCTTATCAATCGTTCGCTCCAAATTATCTCATCTGTATGAATGGTTATATTAGTATAGAATATATCCAATGCCAATGAATTTTTTTAGCTCTGCATTGTTCTTATAATTACCTGCTGTCCTTTATTAGTGTACTTATATTGATAGCTAGTTGTTCATGTATCATCACTATGCAGCTTATTTTCCTTAGCCCTCCATTTTGTACACATCAGATCTATATTTACTCTTACCATAAGGTTGGATAACACTGATACTGAAGAAGTTTAGCTCTGCATTGCTCTTGGCTGTACCTTTTGCCTATATCAGTGTACTTACATTTATAGCTACTTGGTTATGTAGCATCACTCTTCATCTTATCTTAAATATTCTCCATTTTTCTTATATTATCAAATCTATATTTACTCTTAACAAAATGTAGAATAAAGGCAATGCTTATGAAGAAAATTCTATGGTAAACATCTTGAATCCCCCCCCCCCCTCATCAGCATGGACAAGGGCTTTATAGAGCCTCTCTTCACTAATAATGTAAGTTTGTCCTTCTCAAGCCTTCAAACTTTGTTGTGTATTTTTGGTTAGGCATGACTGCAACAAATGTTTATTTTTGGTGTTTGCATCAAATTGCATGTTTAAAGTTTATTATGTAGTTCATAAACAAAAGTTTGTCCTTCTCAATTTAAGTTTTCAGTTGTACAACCAAGTTCCTTCTTCATACCATGTAAATTAAACTATACAGAGCAAGTGATCTTCTTTTGCACTGCATGTATGCTTCTGTTCTTGATCCGTAATACAGTGGTGTGGTGAAGCTACCCACTACAACACAATGTCATATTCTGCAATGTCTTAACTATGAACAATGTCATATCATTCTACTATTATTTAAACCGTCTCTTTATTTGCCAATCTGAAATGGGATAAATTGACAGCACACTAACGATTGATACTTATGAGTTCTTGATCTATAATCCAGTGGTTTCATGAAGCTGCCAACTCCTTCACAATGTCATGAAGCTGCCAACTCCTTCACAATACCATATTGTGTTAATCCTATTTTAAACTGTGTCACTTTATTTGTAGTAAGAAATGTGATGAATTCTCAGCACTGATACTTATATGTGCAAAACTCGTCATCTGTCTGCTTATTTATCTTTCAGAGTGAGGAGGATATAAGTGTCAAACAAGCGCAGTCTCATCAGCTTGCTCAGCTGCTTGCAATGCAGCTCCCGAGAAGGGCTAACCTTTCTTGAACTCTATTGATGTGCTGTCGGTTTTGTATATTATTTTGTCGGCGTGTTTATTTGCACTGGTGGCGATCTTTGATGCGAGTGTATGTAATCTGCCATCTGCTTGTGCTTTATTATCATTGTGGCAAACATTGATGCCGAGTGGATGTAATATGCTTTAATTTCTTTATTGTATAGTCTAGGTTTTTTCTTATTCACGATGCTCCAGTTATTTTACTGTATATATATCCTATCTTCAAGTAAACCAGCCAAACCATAAAATTTTGGTACATAATCGGGCCGTCATGCAAATCACTATGTATGATCCGCACCATGGGCCCAATCATCTTGGTCTGTTAACAAGCCTAAATGTAAACTGGCCCACTAGTAGATTCGGTCCTTTAATAGGCCGAGTAAAACACTGGCCCTATTTTGGCAAAAAAACTCAATGGGCTTTTAGGAGGCTGGAAAGTAGGTTGGGCCTGAAACGTGCCGAACATCTCACGGGCTGATAGCAGGACGAAATGGACCCTGGCCCATGATTGTGCCAATCACATCACGGGCTGTTAATAGGCCAAAATCGCCATGCTCCTTGTTTGTCCAATCAGGTTATCTGCTATTAGCAGGCCGGATGCAAACGGGGCCATAGTTAGGGCCAACTATATGACGGGCTTTTTACAGGCCGAAATAAATATAGGGCCGACATGTTAAATGGGCCTTTAACAGGCTGAAACTAATATCAGGCCGAATTACTAAATGGGCCTTTAGCAAGTGGGCCCAAAAGCATATCGTCCAGTTGACGGGCCGAATGTGATATGGGCTATAATTTAGCCAAAAGCCTCTTAAAGGGTCGGATCTGATCTGGGTCGTAATTTGGCCCAGAACATGGTAGGCTTTCAACGGGCCGGATCTCATATGGGCCTTTATTAGGCCCGGAACGTGGCAGGCTGTCAAATATGGGTCAGCATTTGGCCCAAAACATGGCAGCCTGTTAACGGGTCGGCCCACTAGTGTGCTCAGAATCTTGTGGGCCTTTAGCTTGGCCAGCCCATTATGGTCAGCGAAATCTCGTGGGCCTTTAGCTAGGCCTGCCCATTATGGTCTACAAAATCTTGTGGGCCTTTAGTTGGGTCGGCCCATTTAATCTTTATGGGCCACTTTTGGGCCAGTCCACCTATCAACATATCATAGGCGCATCTCGCCCATTGGATGAGTGACACCTGTGCCAAACGCGGAGTTGACACGTAGTTCCGTCGGCAATGAGAATTTTACACGTGGAAAATCGACATTGGTCGTGGTTGTTAGCGGGTTATCGGATCCATAACCGGACCCGATAGCTTAACAGTGACCCGTTACGCTGGATGCCACGTGTCGGTCACCCTTGATGAAAGCACTTCCATGGCGTGGCATTTATCGTCATGGAAGTGAACACGTCTATGATGATAATTTTGGTAATGTCATGGAACACTACTACGACAGCGCAAGTATGACTATATTGATTCTGTCACAAAATCGTCATGGATGTACATGCATGACAGAAAACATGACCTACTGTGACAAACACGTATCATCACGGAAGTGTATTTTTTTGTAGTGGTTGCGGCTAGCACAGCGTCGGGCGGGTGGATGTTTACTCCCACCTCACTAGCTGAGAGGCGCCGATAGTGGTTTATAGGCGATGTTGCGCCAGCCATTTCGAGATCCAATCTTATGCAGGCCTACATGCCTAAACGCGTCTCTCTCCCTATGGGCCTAATGGGCATGCATCCTGGCCCAACTAGCGGGTTGGGTTTCTAGTCATATGCAGGCCGCGGTGGCCCAGCAGGCGGCATTTTTTAATTTTTTTTTAGTATTTTTTTGTGTTTTTTGCTTTATTTATTTTCTTTTCTCACTATTTATAGCCAAATACTTAGAACTTTTGAGTGATTCTTTTTTGCTTTACGTCACTAAAATTATAAACTTTCGCTTAGTGCCATTAGTTTTCAAATTTGAATAGTATAAATTAGAATTCTTTGAAATTTGTGTGAATCACTAGTTTGTAAATAACTTTACTTTAAAAATAGATTTTTGAGTTATACTTTTTCAATTTGGTAATTTTTAGGTTATTTTAAATGGGTGTTTTAATCAAAAACATTTTTTTTATTTTAGTTTGCTATTAAAATTTCTAACAAAAAACACTTTATGAGAATTCTTTTTGCTCTTAACGTTTTTAAAAAATACTTTGATAATTTTAGTTACATAAATTTTATATAATTTTAGTTTCAAAAATACTAGATGTTTATAAAAGCTTTTTAGTTGATTCATTTTGCTATTGAAGAATATTATAGTTTTGTTTTAGTTGATCATAACAAAATATTTTAATTGATTCTTTTTAGTTCATTATTTTTTCTATTAGAGTTTTATAAAATTTTTCTAGTTCATTCTTTTTGCTGCTAGTTCATTCTTTGAGCTAAATGACACAGAAATTGAAAAGCACTACAAATGAACTCTGAAAAGGTTGAAAGTTGGCATGGTATCATCATTTCAACCACATAGCATGTGCTAAAAAGTTGAGAGGGTTACAACAAAAACTGGGTGCACCTCGTGTACAAAATGGACAATCTCTTTCGAAGTATTAGGGTTTCTGGCGAAAGCTCATCTGATACAAAAGGGATTTCATTTTGTTGAACTTATGTGAACTCCATACTTTTTGTGTGTTCAAAAGGCACCATTCAAAGCCACATCATAAATTTTCAACCCTTTCTGACTTCATTTCGTATTTTTCATGCATTTACTGATTTTTTAGCTAAATGACCCTGAAACTGAAAAGCACTACAAATGAACTTTGAAAAGGATGAAAGTTGGCATGGTATCATTATTTAACCCACATAGCATGTGCTAAAAAGTTGAGAGGGTTGCGGCAAAAACTGGATGCACTTCGTGTACAAAATGGAGAATCTCTTTCGAAGTATCAGGGTTTCAGACAAAAACTCATCTGTCACAAAATAGATTTCATATTTTTGAACTTATTTGAACTCTGAACATTTTGTATGTTCAAAATGCACCATTCGAAGCCACATCATAAAATTTCAACACTTTCTGACTTCGTTTAGTATTTTTCATGCATTTACTCATTTTTTGAGCTAAATGACCCTGAAATTGAAAAGCAATACAAATGAACTATGAAAAGGTTGAAAGTTGGCATGGTATCATCATTTCACCCAAATAGCATGTGCTAAAAAGTTAAGATGTTTACAATAGAAACTGGATGCACTTTGTGTACAAAATGGACAATCTCTTTAAAGTATCAAGGTTTCAGACGAAAACTCATCTTTTACAGAAGGCATTTCATTTATTGACATATAACTAGAGTGATATTCAGGATCAAAGGCATCATCAGAATAGTTGTGGAGCGAAAGTATTCACTTTGTCTTCGCGTGTTTCACTTGCTTATTGCGCCATAACCATGGATAATATTTATCGTTTAATAGGTTGCTTGGGTCAGCCTTGACTTTGAAGGGAGGAATTTTATGAAACTTTTTATAATCTTTAGACATGTCTGTCTTGCACTCCACTCCCACGATGTCTATTTTCCATGAAAGAACTATGTGGTGCCTTGGCTCATCGTATGATTGTAGGGCAATGTAGCACGTAATTTCAAAAAAATTCCTATGATCACACAAGATCTATCTAGGATATGCATAGAAACGAGAGGGGGAGAGTGTGTCCACATACCCTCATAGACCGAAAGCTGAAGCATTAGATTAACGCGGCTGATGTAGTCGAACGTCTTCATGATCCAACCGATCTAGTACCATACGTACGACACCTCTGAGTTTAGCACACGTTCAGCTCGATGACATCCCTCGAACTCTTGATCCAATAGAGGGTCGAGGGAGACTTTCGTCGGTACGACGGCGTGGTGACGGTGATGGTGATGTGATCCGTGCCGGGCTTCACCTAAGCACTACGACGCTATGACCGGAGGAGTAAACTATGGAGGGGGGCACCACACATGGCTAAGAGAACAACTGTTGTCCTTTGGGGTGCCCTCTGCCCCCATATATAAAGGAGGGGAGGAGGAGGCCGGCCACCAAGGGTCGCACCAAGGGGGGAGTCCTACTTGGACTCCACTCCTAGTAGGATTCGCCCCCCCCCCTTTTCCTTCTCATGGAGGGGGGAAAGAGGGAAGGGAGAAGGAAAGGGGGCGCGCCCCCTCCTCTAGTCCAATTTGGACCCCCTATGGGAGGGGGCGCGGCTACCCCTTGTGGTCTACCTCCCCTCTCCCCTACGGCCCATGAAGGCCCAATATTTCCCCGGGGGGTTCTGGTAACCCCTCGGTTATCCGAAATATACCCGAACCATTCCAAAACCATTCTGGTGTCCGAATATCATCGTCCAATATATAAATCTTTACCTCTCGACCATTTCGAGACTCCTCGCCATGTCTGTGATCTCATCCGAGACTCGGAACAATCTTCGGTTACCAAAACACATAACTCATAATAGAAATCATCATTGAATGTTAAGCGTGCAGACCCTATCGGTTCGAGAACTATGTAGACATGACCAAGATACGTCACCGGTCAATAACCAATAGTGGAACCTGGATGCTCATATTGGTTCCTACATATTCTATGAAAATCTTTATTGGTCAAACCGCAAGGACAACATACGTAATTCCCTTTGTCATCAGTATGTTACTTGCCCGAGATTTGATCGTCGGTATCATCATACCTAGTTTAATCTTGTTACCGGCAAGTTTCTTTACTCGTTCCCTAATGCATCATTCTGTAACTAACTCATTAGTCACATTTCTTGCAAGGCTTATCATGATGTGCATTACCGAGAGGGCCTAGAGATACCTCTGCGATACTCAGAGTGACAAATTCTAGTCTTGATCTATGCCAACCCAACAAACACCTTCGGAGACACCTGTAGAGCATCTTTATAATCACCCAATTACATTGTGATGTTTGATAGCACACAAGGTGTTCCTTCAGTATTCGGGAGTTGCATAATCTCATACTTAGAGGAATATGTATAAGTCATGAAGAAATCAATAGAAATCAAACATAACGATCATTATGCTAAGCTAACAGATGGGTCTTGTCCATCACATCATTCTCCTAATGATGTGATCACGTTCATCAAATGACAACACATGTCTATTGTTAGGAAACTTAATCATATTTGATTAACGAGCTAGTCAAGTAGGGGTATACTAGGGACACTTTGTTTTATCTATGTATTCACACATGTATCAAGTTTCCGGTTAATACAATTCTAGCATGAATAATAAACATTTATGATGATATAAGGAAATATAAATAACAACTTTTTATTGCCTCTAGGGCATATTTCCTTTAGTCTCCCACTTGCACTAGAGTCAATAATCTAGATTACATAGTAATGATTCTAACACCCATGGAGTCTTGGTGCTGATCATGTTTTGCTCATGGAAGAGGCTTAGTCAACGGGTCTGCAACATTCAGATCCATATGTATTTTGCAAATCACTATGTCGCCCTCCTTGACTTGATCGTGGATGGAGTTGAAGCGGCTCTTGATGTGTTTGGTTCTCTTGTGAAATCTGGATTCCTTTGCTAAGGCAATTGCTCCAGTATTGTCACAAAACATTTTCATTGGACCTGATGCACTAGATATTACACCTAGATTGGATATAAACTCCTTCATCCAGACTCCTTCATTTGCTGCTTCTGAAGCAGCTATGTACTATGCTTCACAGGTAGATCCCACCATGACTCTCTGCTTGGAACTACACCAACTGATAGCTCCACCATTCAATAGAAATACATATTCGGTTTGCGACTTAGAGTCATCCGGATCAGTGTGAAAGCTTGCATCGACATAAAACTTTATGACAAGCTCTTTGTCACCTCCATAAATGAAAAACATATCCTTAGTCCTTTTCAGGTATTTCAGGATGTTCTTGACTATTGTCTAGTGATCCACTCCTGGATTACTTTGGTACCTCCCTCCTAAACTTATAGCAAGGCACACATCTGGTTTGGTACACAACATTGCATACATGATAGAACCTATGGCTTAGGCATAGGGAATGACTTCCATTTTCTCTCTATCTTCTATAGTGGTAGGGCATTGAGTCTGACTCAACTTCACACCTTCTAACATAGGCAAGAACCCTTTCTTTAACCGATCCATTTTGAACTTCTTCAAAAATTTATCAAGGTATGTGTTTTCTGAAAGTCCAATTAATCGTCTTGATCTATCTCTATAGATCTTGATGCCCAATATATAAGCAGCTTCACCGAGGTCTTTCATTGAAAAACTATTATTCAAGTATCCTGTTATGCTATCCAGAAATTACGTATTATTTCCAATCAACAATATGTCATCCAAATATAATATTGGAAATGCTACAGAGCTCCCACTCACTTTCCTGTAAATACAGGCTTCTCCAAAAGTTTGTATAAAACCATATGCTTTGATCACACTATCAATGCGTATATTCTAACTCCGAGAGGCTTGCACCAGTCCATAAATGGATTGCTAGAGCTTGCACACTTTGTTAGCAGCTTTAGGATCGACAAAACCTTCTGGTTGCATAATATAGAACTCTTCTTGAAGAAATCGATTAAGGAATGCAGTTTTGACATCCATTTGGCAAATTTCACAATCATAAAATGTGGCAATTGCTAACATGATTCGGACTAACTTAAGCATCGCTACGGGTGAGAAGGTCTCATCGTAGTCAACTCCTTGAACTTCTCAAAAACCTTTTGCAGGAAGTCGACCTTTGTATACAGTAACATTACCGTTAGCGTTAGTATTCTTCTTGAAGATGAATTTATTCTCAATGGCTTGCTAATCATCGGGCAAGTCAACCAAAGTCCATACTTTGTTCTCATACATGGATCCCATCTCAGATTTGATGGCCTCAAGCCATTTCGTGGAATCTGGGCTCATCATCGCTTCCTCATAGTTCGTAGGTTCGTCATGGTCTAGTAACATGACTTCCAGGATAGGATTACCATACCACTCTAGTACTCTGGTTGACCTACGAGGTTCGGTAGTAACTTGATCTGAAGTTTCATGATCATCATCATTAGCTTCCTCACTAATTGGTGTATGCATCACGGGAACTGACTTCCGTGATGAACCATTTTCCAATTCGAGAGAAGGTACAACTACCTCATCAAGTTCTACTCTCCTCCCACTCACTTCTTTTGAGAGAAACTCCTTCTCTAGAAAGTTTCATTCTTAACAACGAATATCTTGCATTCAGATCTGTGATAGAAGGTGTACCCAACAGTTTCCTTTGGGTATCCTATGAAGACGCATTTCTCCGATTTGGGTTTGAGCTTACCAGGTTGAAGGTTTTTCACATAAGCATCGCAACCCCAAACTTTAAGAAATGACAGCTTAGGTTTCTTGCCAAACCACAGTTCATATGGTGTCGTCTCAAGGTATTTAGATGGTGTCCTATTTAATGTGAATGCAACCGCCTCTAAAGCATAACCCCAAAACGATAGTGGTAAATCGGTAAGAGGCATCATAGATCGCAACATAACTAATGAAGTACAGTCAGGATGTTTGGACACGCCATTACGTTGTGGTCTTCCACGTGGCGTCACTACTGGAATCAGGAACTTTGCCATCAGCCATTTCTTTGCTGTCAGCTAGCTAATGACAAAGAAGGTCTTTGCCATCAGCTTGAATAAACCTGACGGCAAAGAAGCAGCTAACGGCAAAGAAAGTGTTTGCAGTCAGCTCCATCTTTGCCGTCAGCTAGCTGATGGCATAGAACCTTTGCGGGACGATAGTGAGGGGCAGCTAACGACCACTTTCTTTGCTGTCTGCTAGCTGATGGCAAAGAAACTTTGTCGTCTGCTAGCAGACGGCAAAGAAAGTGGCCGTTCTAACATCTGTTAGCTAGGCTCTTTGCTGTCAGCTAGCGGACGGCGAAGAGCCTAGCCCTATATGTATCAAAACGCCCTCGCGCCCTGCCCCTCTCTTGCCCTCTCCCCTCATCCCAACCCCGCGCCGCCGCCCCACCTATCCCCACCTCGCCCTGCCCCGGCCACCCCGGCCCTTCCCCAGCCGCCCACCCCTCCGCGCGGGCCCGCCCTGCCCCGGCCGCCCTGTAGAATTTCGTGTTCCGGCAAAACCCTTGAGGTTCGAACACTGGGGTGCGCACAAAGATCTTCCCCCCCAGCTCAAGCTCTCACAACGATCTCAGAACCTAACTCGCCGAACCCGAAGAACAAATGACACAGGGTTTATACTGGTTCAGGCCACCGATGTGGTGTAATACCCTACTCCAGTGTGGTGTGGTGGATTGCCTCTTTAGTTCAGGATGAACAAGTACAAGGGAAGAACAGCCTCCTGAGTAGAGGTGTTCTTGGGCTCGATGAGCTTGTGTGGTTGAGGATGGAATGGATCTGATCCAATATGAGTTGCCTCCTATTGTGGTGGCTAGTCCTATTTATAGGGGCCCTGGTCCTCTTCCCAAATGAAGGCGGGAAGGGATCCAGCAATGGCCAAATTTAAAGGGAGACAACTAGTACAAGTTATCCTGACAAAAGGTGGTCTTCACCTGCCAAAGGCTCTGGTGGTGATGCCATCCTGGGCTCCACAGTGACCTCCGTCCTACCATCCTGCTGGTCTTGGTCTTGTTGCATTGATATGGAAAGCTTTGCCCGATGCCTCGGGACTCCTCGCCCGTGCCTGCCCCTTTAGCACCAATGAGGAAACGAGTACACTGCGCGCGCTGGCGCTCGCCTGGTGCCTACCTGGCCTTGGTCGTCATGGCTTGCCTCACAGGAACCTCGCGAGGTTCCCCTCGCCTTGATCTCTCCGCCCCTCACGAGCCATCCTAGTGAGGCCGCCCTCGAGGAGTTCTTGCATCGTCCGCCCCGCGAGGCTTGGACCCTCCCGAGGGTCTTGAGTGTTTGCTGGTGAAGATGGCCCGTACCAGGCCGCTAGAGGAGCTACGCCATGGGCCTCAGGCAGGCAAGTCTGGGGACCCCCGTTCCTAGAACACCGACAGTAGCCCCCGGGCCCAAGGCGCGCTCGGACTTGGCTTCCTGGTGAAGCCAAGGGGCAAGTGTGGAGTGCCGGAGGGCCCAACAGCCTGCGTCCTCAGTTGACGCATGGCGGTTAATGGGACATGGGTGTCTCCACTTCCCCACGCTGCCTCGGCAATCACTCGACTTGACAAGACCCTGATGCATGCACAGAAACTCATCACTACCTGTGACCGTAGGGGTCGCCGGTTGGCCTTCTCCTGATATAAATGAGGAGGGTGGATCCACCGTCGCCCATCTCTTCCTGCTCCGCTTGCTTCTTCTCCCTCGCTTCATCGCCTTCGCTGGTCTGGATGGGGTTGGCGCCGGCCTCCCGTGGCCCACTGTTGATGATGGCGCCGGTGGCTTGGCGCGTGTAGATATGGCTCCTAGAAATCTTCTTCTTTTGTTCCCTATGAGGAATCGAGGCGAACCCCGTGGGGGCGTGTAAAGGGTCTGTAATGCCTTTTGTTGATATCATCCTTATTATGAAGATTTAAGAGTGCATGTCCTGCTTTGTCTCGATCTCCCCTTTCCAACTTCGCGGTAGCTTGGTGCTCTACGCCGACTGGTCCCGGTCACCAGGCAGGCTGCAGCCATCGCTGGTATGCCAGGTCGCGATGTCGTGGTGAAGGCCAAGAGGTGAGCGGCCCGAGGTTCAGTAAGAGCTCCTAAGGCGCGATTCTCAAGAGGTCCCCTTTAGCGTGCAAGCAGTTACCTAAAGGTAGGAAAGGGAGGTGGTGTCTTATGCCGTAGCGCTCGGCCGACCCGTGTGTGAAACTTATCTTGGCAGTCCAGAGTTGATTCCTCGTGCAGCGCCAGACTTGTGCGTCGATGGCCATAACTTAGCCAGGTTAGGCCCGTGCGAGCCTCCCCTCTTTCCCACACTCTTCTGTGTGCTCTACGTCCTCGGGTCCCGGCTCTCGATTGAGGTCAGCCGCCGCTGGTATTCCAGGTTGCGATGCCGTGGTCAAGGCCAGGGGGTGAGGGCTGGAGAGCCAGTAAGAGCTCCTTAGTCGCAATGCTCAGGAACCCCCCCCCCTCTTTAATCAGCAAGCGAATTGCATGGGAAAATAGGGAGCCCGCGGTACCGCCTGCTGTCACCCTCAGGAGGTTCCTGCAGGTTAGCGCGAAGAGCGGTACAAATTGCAACCACACTTGCCGTCCTGCCACTGGTCATTCGCGAGAAGATGAAGGCACTGAGGGCCTGGTGAGGCGACGTGCGCAGGTGTGCCGCGAGCCAGAGCTCGACCACTCAGATTTGTCGGCATTGCAGGGACGGGCCCGAGCACAAGCGCCATGCCAGCATGAGTAGCCCCCGTTGCGGGATGAGCAAGGGGCCGATCGGCGACGTGGGTGGCCACGGCGAGTGACAATCAAGAAAGTGATGACTATAAATAACTCATGCATGGGAACCAGCTAGCTTAGATAGATGCGAGAACAAGAGATGCCACTGGGACGGACCCGAGCAGCCTGGGGATGATGCAGCACGAGGGGCGCCCCCAGTATAGTAAGCTAAATATGCAGAAACATACATGCCGCAGGGGCAAGCCCATGCGACCTGGGAATGATGCCGCCCGAGGGCGCTCCCAGACGAGTAAACCAGAAAATGTCACCTGGTTCTGTTGTTGAAGGAGTGTTGGAGTAGCTGATGATGTGTGCTGGAGGGTCGCTCCTTATGAGCTGCCAGAACCCTGAGCCTTAGGAGGCTCTAGGGGCTCGGGTGGTTCCTTGAGGATGATCGCCATCTCCGCTCGGAGTGCGTGATGCCTGGCCTCCTAAGCCGCCAGGATGCTCCGGAGATGACGCTGGTAGGCGATAGCCGCGTTCGGCAAGCCAAACGGCATGCGAACATAGCTGTGAGGTGGACCCTCGCACCGTCCATCGCATGAAGGCTAGAAGCGCTCCTGAGATGCGGCCCTGTTGAGCCCTGGAATGTCGACGGAGATGCGCAGCCCACCATGCTTGCTAGGATGGGGAGATGCACCGAGTGGTGGGCGGCGGTCGCCGCGCCTGGTCCTTGCTTCTTGAAGCTCCAGGGTAGCCTTGGTGATGAACTCCTAAGCACCGGGCGCTTCTTTCCTAGCGCTCTCATGAGGGAAGTGTGCAGCAAAGAACGCCTCCACGTGGTGCCCGAGCGCCTCCATCGTGATGTTGCCTAGGTGTGAGGCCCTCTAGAAGAGATCCCCGAGCCTCGCCCGAGGAGGGCACCGGGCGCGCCTTCCTATGCGAGGGAGCGAGGCGCCCCAGGTGTGGGCGCCAATCCTGAGGAGGCGCCGCTGAAGACGCTGCTCTCCTGAGGCCATGTGCAGAGTAGTTCCTTCTTCTTCTTGGGGACGGCCTCAGGAGGGTACGGGACGCCCTCGCTGTCGAGGTCTTCAATTGCTGCAGCTTGGAAGGCGCACTACAGGGAGCACACTACATCTCTTTCTTCGCAGGGGACTGTGATGATTCCGCCGCTTCCTGACATCTTGAGCACGTTGTAGCCATGGTGGCTCACTGCCATGAACTTTGGCTAACACTGGGTACCCAAGGATAGCGTTGTATGGCAGACGGATGTCGGTGACGTCGAAGTCGATGAGCTCGATGCGGTAGTTGTCGCGTTGGTCGTAGGTCACACGGAGGCCGACCTGCCCTATCAGGGTGGTGGAGTGGTCGGTCACTCCTGAGAAAGGCTTGGTAGGCTGTAGCTGATCGTAGGGCACTTGAAGGCTGTCGAACATCTCGATGGATAACACACTGAGCCCCGAGCCACCGACAATGAGGGTTTCGGTGACTTGGACATTGCTGATGACTAGTGAACAGAGCATCGGGAGGATGCCGGCGCTTGCCAGGCATTTGAGCTAGTCCGCCGAGATGAAGGTGATGGCGTAGTTCGACCACTTGAGCAGGCGTGTGGCCTCGAGCCTGGGGAGGGCCGCGTTCACCTCACAAGCAAACTGCTTGAAGATGCGCTGGGAAGCCGGGGCCTGAGCACCGCCAAGATGCAGGAGATAGAGCGCGGCTCCTGGAAGCCCCCAGCCCCCACGTCCGGATGATGGTCGTCGTTCCTTCTAGGTGGTGGCGGCAGCGGAGGGAGGCCAGGATTGCCCTGAGGACGGTCCTCGCGAAGCTAGTCATGCCAGGCTCCCTCACGAGGCTGCTCCTGCCAGTGGTCCTCACGAGGCCGGTCACGCCACTCCTGGCGGAGGCCGCGGTCGTCCCAGCGTCCTCCACTTTGTCTTCCTCCTTCATCTTGACGTCGCGGACAACATCGGAAAACATTGAGATGATGTCCTCGTCCGTCACCTAGGGGATTTGAGGTGAACGATGTTGAAGCGCTGGATGTACTTCTGTAGGGTTTCTCCCAGCTGTTGCTTGATGCGGCGCAGGTCACCTACGGCCGAAGGGCGGTCACGAGTGCCCTGGGAGTTGGCGATGAAGCGGTCGCACATCTCATCCCACGAGGAGATTGATCCCGCTGGCAGGTTCAGGATCCATCCTTGAGAGCCATGGGAAACCAGTTCGCCATGACTTTTTCGTCGCCGTTGGCCGCCTCGATGCTCAGCTCCTAGAGCTGCAGGAAGTCCGCGGGATCGGGGTGCCATCATAGCGCGGAGGCAAATCCGGCTTGAACTTGCCTGGCCAAACGATGGTGCGCAACTCAGGAGTGAAGGCTCGGCAGCCTGCTCTAGTCACCGAAGCCCGTCGTGTTGGAGGAGCCTGGTCTTGGTACCTACGCACCGCCACTGTAGGCGGCGCTCAGTCTTGACGTGGTGGTGCGGGAAGTGCAGGAGTGTTTTCCTGCGGTCGGGGAACTTCTTGGCAGCTTCTTTCTTCGTGCGCGGGCACATGGCGTGGCAGATCGTGTCTCGGGGAGAGGACGCCTTCTTGGTGTGGAGGAGGCGGGGGTGCTCCATGTGCCATGCGTCTCGGCGCGAGGGCGCCGTCTTGATGCAGGGGCGGCGGAGGCGCCCCGTGAGCTACGTATCCCGCGGACGGAGGCGAGCGAGGCAGCGAGAGGGATGGTGCAGGAGAGTCCCGAGCGGCGCTGATGAGCTCGGCTATGCAGTCCAGCCAGTCCTTCTAGAAGTCATCGACTAGGCGGTAGCGCAGGAGCTCGCGTGCCATGATCAGCGCGTCCATGGGCGCACGGCGAGCGTGGGATGATGAGCCAGCGGAGTCAGCAACGGGGTGGCGGTGCGGCCGTCACGCTGCACAGAGGGGCGCAGTGATGATGCTTGCTGCTCGTTTGCTGTCGGGCCGGTAGCGGCTGCTACCTCTTGAGCACAGCATTGGTTTTCCCTTGAAGAAGAAAGGGTGATGCAGTAAAGCAGCGTAAGTATTTCCCTCAGTTTTTCAGAACCAATGTATCAATCCAGTAGGAGACCACGCGCAAGTCACCTCGTACCTACACAAACAAATAAGAACCTCGCAACCAACGCGATAAAGGGGTTGTCAATCCCATCACGGCCACTTGCAAGAGTGAGATCTGATAGAGATGATAATAATAAGACAAATATTTTTTGTATTTTTATGATATAGATTGACAGTAAAGATTGCAAAATAAAGTAGATTGGAATCTTTTATGATGGAGAATAGACCCGGGGCCATAGGTTTCACTAGTGGGTTGTCTCAAGATAGAATAAGTATTACGGTGGGTGAACAAATTACTGTCGAGCAATCGATAGAAAAGCGAATAATTATGAGAATATCTAGGAATGATCATGTATATAAGCATCATGTCCGAGACAAGTAGACCGAAACGATTCTACATCTACTACTATTACTCCACACATCGCCCGCTATCCAGCATGCATCTAGAGTATTAAGTTCATAAGAACAGAGTAACGCCTTAAGCAAGATGCCATGATGTAGAGGGATAAATTCATGCAATATGATATAAACCCCATCTTTTTATCCTCGATGGCAACAGTACAATATGTGTCGGTTCCCTTTCTGTCACTGGGATAGAGCACCGCAAGAATGAACCCAAAGCTAAGCACTTCTCCCATTGCAAGAAATATCAATCTAGTAGGCCAAACCAAACTGATAATTCTAAGAGACTTGCAAAGAAAAACCAATCATACATAAAATAATTCAGATAAGATTCAAATACTATTCATAGATAAACTTGATCATAAACCCACAATTCATCGGATCTCGACAAACACACCGCAAAAGAAGATTACATCCAATAGAGAGAAGAAGCCATCTAGCTACTAGCTATGGACCCGAAGGTCTGGAGTAAACTACTCACACATCATCGGAGGCGCCATGGAGTTGATGTAGAGGCCCTCCGTGATCAATGCCCCCTCCAGCGGAGCTCCGAAAAAGGCCCCAAGATGGGGTCTATTGGGTACATAAGGTTGCGGCGGTGGAAATAGGGTTTCTTGGTTCTCATGGATGTTTGCGGGGTATATGGATATATATAGGAGGAAGAAGAATGTCGGTGGAGCAACGAGGGGCCCACGAGGGTGGAGGGCGTGCCCCCCTACCTCGTGGCCTCCTCGATTGATTCTTAACGTCCACTCCAAGTCTCCTGGATCACATTTGTTCCAAAAATAAGCTCCCGAAGGTTTCATTCTGTTTGGACTCCATTTAATATTCCTTTTCGGTGAAACTCTAAAATAGGCAAAAAAAACAGCAATTTGGGTTGGGCCTCCTGTTAATAGGTTGGTCCCAAAAATAATGTAAAAGTGTAAAAATAAGCCCATTAACATCCAAAATAGATAATATAATAGCATGGAGCAATCAAAAATTATAGATACGTTCGAGACGTATCAAGCATCCCCAAGCTTAATTCCTGCTCGTCCTGGAGTAGGTAAATTATAAAAACAAAATTTTTGATGTGGAATGCTTCCTAACATATTTCTCAATGTAATTTTTCTTTATTGTGGCATGAATGTTCAGATCCGAAAAATTCAAGATAAAGGTTTAATATTGACATAGAAATAATAATACTTCAAGCATACTAACTAAGCAATCATGTCTTCTCAAAATAACATGGCCAAAGAAAGTTATCCCTACAAAATCATATAGTCTGGCTATGCTCTATCTTCATCACACAAGATATTAAATCATGCACAACCCCGATGAAAAGCAAGCAATTGTTTCATACTGTTGACGTTCTCAAACGTTTTCAATCTTCATGCAATATATGAGCGTGAGCCATGGATATAGCACTATGGTGGAATAAAATGGTGGTTGCGGAGAAGACAAAAAATGAGAAGATAGTTTCACATCAACTAGGCGTATCAACGGGCTATGGAGATGCCCATTAATAGATATCAATGTGAATGAGTAGGGATTTCCATGCAACGGATGCACTAGAGTTGTAAGTGTATGAAAACTCAACAAAAGAAACTAAGTGGGTGTGCATCCAACTTGCTTTCTCACGGAGACCTAGGAGACTCTCTATCATGAAGATCATGGTGCTACTTCGAAGCACAGGTGTGGAAAAGGGTAGTAACATTGTCCCTTCTCTCTTTTTCTCTCTCTTTTTATTTGGGCCTTCTTTCTTTTTTTCTTTTGGCCTTTTTTCTCTTTTTTTCATTCGAAGTCTCATCCCGACTTGTGGGGGAATCATAGTCTCCATCATCCTTTCCTCACTTGGACAATGCTCTAATAATGATGATCATCACACTTAGAACAAAATATGACTCTATGTGAATGCCTCCGGCGGTGTACCGGGATATGCAATGAATCAAGAGTGACATGTATGAAATAATTATGAACAGTGGCTTTGCCACAAATACGATGTCAACTACATAATCATGCAAAGCAATATGACAATGATGAAGTGTGTCATAATAACAGAATGGTGGAAAGTTGCTTGCAATATATCTCGGAATGGCTATGGAAATGCCATAATAGGTAGGTATGGTGGTTGTTTTGAGGAAGGTATATGGTGGGTTTATGGTACCGGCGAAAGTTGTGCGGTACTAGAGAGGCTAGAAAATGTGGAAGGGTGAGGGTGCGTATAATCCATGGACACAACATTAGTCATAAAGAACTCACATACTTATTGCAAAAATCTATTAGTTATCGAAACAAATTGCTACGCGCATGCTCCTAGGGGTATAGATTGGTAGGAAAAGACCATCGCTCGTCTCCGACCGCCACTCATAAGGAAGGCAATCAATAAATAAATCATGCTCCAACTTCATCACATAACGGTTCACCATACGTGCATGCTACGGGACTCACAAACTTCAACACAAGTATTTCTCAAATTCACAACTACTCAACTAGCATTACTTTAATATCACCATATCCATATCTCAAAACAATTATCAAGTATCAAACTTCTCATAGTATTCAATGCACTTATATGAAAGTTTTTATTATTCCTGAAAGAAAATTACCATGCTGTTCTAAAGGACTCTCAAAATAATATAAGTGAAGCATGAGATATCAATTATTTCTATAAATTACCATGCGGTTCTTTTGTTGCACTCATCAATGGAAATTCTCATAGCTTTGAGAGACTCATTGATAGGTGGAATAGATCTAAGTTTCAAAGAACCAACATCAAGGGAAATTCTATCCACGTTCCTAGCCAACTCATAAATCTTAAGGAATTTTTCTTCAATCAAAGCATTGAAGCTCTTTTGCGATGTTATAAATTCTTTAATAGTAGATTCAAAATCAGAGGGCATCTTATTATAATTTCCGTAAGAATTGTTGTAGGAATTACCATAATTATTAGAGGAATTACTAGGAAATGGACTAGAATTAAAATTACATCAATATGCATTGTTACCAAAATTGTTCCTACCAACAAAATTCACACCCATAGATTCATAATTATTCTCAATCAAAGTAGACAAAAGCATATCATTAGGATCAGTAGGAGCAATCTTATTATCAAACAATTTCATAAGTTCATCCATCTTTCCACTCAAAACATTAATCTCCTCAATTGCATGAACTTTTTTACTAGTAGATCTATCCGTGTGCCATTGAGAATAATAAACAATAATATTATCTAGGAGTTTGGTAGCTTCTCCTAAAGTGATTTCCATTAAAGTGCCTCCCGCGGCCGAATCTAAAAGATTTATAGAAGCAAAATTCAATCGGGCATAAAATTTTTGTATAATCATCCAAATTTTGTATAATCTTTACTTTCAACGTAGTGCTCAAACCATGTGTAGGGCAATTACGTATCATTAATTTCATCCTCTCCCAAGTTTCTACAACATGTTCATGATCAAGTTACTTAAAATTCATAATATCGGTTCTAATGGAGATAATCTGAGCAGGAGGAAAATACTTAGAGATAAAAGCATATTTGCCATTATTCCATGAATCAATACTATTTTTAGGCAAAGACGAAAACCAAGCTTTAGCACGATCTCTAAGCAAAAATGGAAATAGCTTAAGTTTAGTATCAATATCCACATCTTTCTTCTTTTGCATATCACACAAAGCAACAAAGTTGTTTAGATGGGTAGCGGCATCTTCACTAGGAAGGCCAGAAAACGGATCTTTCATGACAAGATTCAGCAAAGCAGTATTAATTTCACAAGATTCAGCATCGGTAAGAGGAGCAATCGGAGTGCTGATAAAATCATTATTGCTGGTATTGGCAAAGTCACACAATTTAGTATTATCTTGAGCCATCGTGACAAGCAAGCAATCCAACACACAAGCAAACAACAAAAAGGCAAAAAGAGGCAAATAGGAAAGGAGAATGGGAACGGAAAAAGTGGGAAAATAAAACAGCAAGGGTGAAGTGGGGTAGAGGAAAACGAGAGGCAAATGGAAAATAATGTAATGTGAAGGATAAGTGTTATGATGGGTACTTGGTATGTCTTGATTTGGCGTAGATCTCAATGGCAACGGCGCCAGAAATCCTTTTTGCTACCTCTTGAACACTGCGATGGTTTTCCCTTGAAGAGGAAAGGGTGATGCAGTAAAGCAGCTTAATTATTTCCCTCAGTTTTTGAGAACCAAGGTATCAATCCAGAAGGAGACTACGCGTGAGTCACCTCGTACCTACACAAACAAATAAGAACCTCGCAACCAACGCGATAAAGGGCTTGTCAATCCCTCCACGGCCACATGCAAGAGTGATATCTGATAGAGATGATAATAATAAGATACATATTTTTGGTATCTTTATGATATAGATTGAAAGTAAAGATTGCAAAATAAAGTAGATTGGAAACTTGTATGATGGAGAATAGAACCGGGGTCCATAGGTTTCACTAGTGGCTTCTCTCAAGATAGCATAAGTATTACGGTGGGTGAACAAATTACTGTCGAGCAATTGGTAGATAAGCAAATACATATGAGAATATCTAGGAATGATCATGTATATAGGCATCACGTCCGAGACAAGTAGACCGAAACGATTCTGCATCTACTACTATTACTCCACACATCCACCTCTATCCAGCATGCATCTAGAGTATTAAGTTCATAAGAATAGATTAACGCCTTAACCAAAATAACATGATGTGGAGGGATAAATTCATGCAATATGATATAAACCCCATCTTTTTATCCTCGATGGCAACAGTACAATATGTTTCGGTTCCCTTTCTGTCACTAGGATCGAGCACCGGAAGATTGAACCCAAAGCTAAGCACTTCTCCCATTGCAAGAAGGATCAATCTAGTAGGCCAAACCAAACTTATAATTCAAAGAGACTTGCAAAGATAAACCAATCATACATAAAAGAATTCAGAGAAGATTCTAATATTATTCATAGATAAACTTGATCATAAACCCACAATTCATCGAATCTCGACAAACACACCGCAAAATTAGATTACATCGAATAGATCTCCAAGAGAATTGAGGAGAACTTTGTATTGAGATCCAAAGAGAGAGAAGAAGTCATCTAGCTATTAGATATGAACCCGAAGGTCTGAATTAAATTACTGACACATCATCGGAGGGGCCATGGAGTTGATGTAGAGGCCCTCCGTGATCAATGCCCCCTCCGGCGGAGCTCCCGAAAAGGCCCCAAGATGGGATCTCTTGGGTACAGAAGGTTGCAGCAGTGGAAATAGGGTTTTGTGGTGCTCCTTGATGTTTGCGGGGTATATGGATATATATAGGAGGAAGAAGTACGCCGGTGAAGCAATGAGGGGCCCATGAGGGTGGAGGGCGCGCCCAGGGGGGTGGGCGCGCCCCCTGCCTCGTGATCTCCTCGATTGATTCTTGACATCCGCTCCAAGTCTCTTGGATCACGTTTGTTCAAACAATAACGCTCCCGAAGGTTTCATGTCAAAAATTATAGATATGTTGGAGACGTATCATTGGTGTTGGCAATAGGTGATGGAGAACGGCGCGGAGGTCCGCCAATGGGCGCCATTTGGGCGACGCGAGCGGCCAGGGCAGCTCGGCGCTCGGCGCGATCTTGGCGAGCGTTTGACATGGACATGGTGGAGTCACGGAAGGAAAGCTTCAGTGCACCCCTACCTAGTGCGCCAAATGTCGGATTTCGGGTTCTGGCAAAATCCTTGAGGTTCGAACATTGGGGTGCACATAAAGATCTTTCCCCCCAGCTCACGCTCTCGCAACGATCTCAGAACCTAACTCGCCGACCCCGAAGAACAAAGGACACAGGGTTTATACTGGTTCAGGCCAACGATCTAGTGTAATACCCTACTCCAGTGTGGTGTGGTGGATTGCCTCTTGGGCTGAGGATGAACAAGTACAAGGGAAGAACAGCCTCCTAAGGAGAGGTGTTCTTGGGATCGATGAGCTTGTGTGGTTGAGGATGGAATGGATCCGATCCAAGATGAGTTGCATCCTACTATGGTGGCTAGTCCTATTTATAGAGGCCCTAGTCATCTTCCTAAATGAAGGCGGGAAGGGATCCAACAATGGCCAAAAATGAAGGGAGACAACTAGTGTAATGCCCTTGATGCGGCTATATCTCCCACGTGTCGAAGCACGACTTAGAGGCATAACCGCATTGAAAGCAATGTCGCAAGTGAGGTAATCTTCGCAAACAACCCATGTAATACAATAGGGGAAAAGATACATAGTTGGCTTACAATCGCCACTTCACACAAATACATGAATACAACATTACAACATCCAAATACAATCAAGGTCCGGCTACGGAACCAAAATAAAAGAAGAACCCCAAATGCGACAAGGTCCCCGATCGACCCCAACTGGGCTCCACTACTGATCAACTAGAACGAAACAACACAAAGGACAAGATCTTCATCGAGCTCCTCCTGAGCTTGGTTGCGTCCTCTACGCGGACTCATCGGCACCTGCAAACTGGTTTTGGAAGTATCTGTGAGTCACGGGGACTTAGCAATCTCACACCCTTGCGATCAAGACTATTTAAGCTTATGGGTAATGTAAAGGTATGAGGTGGAGCTGCAGCAAGCGACTAGCATATATGGTGGCTAACATACGCAAATGAGAGCGAGAAGAGAAGGCAAAGCACGATTGAGAAACTATGATCAAGAAGAGATCCTAGAACAACCTATGTCAAACATAACTCCAACACCGTGTTCACTTCCCGGACTCCGCTGGAAAGAGACCATCATGGTTACACCCGCGGTTGATGCATTTTAATTAAGGTCAACTTCAGGTTTTCTACAACCGGTCATTAACAAATTACCATCTGCCCATAACCGCGGGCACGGCTTTCGAAAGTTCAAATCCCTGCAGGGGTCTCCCAACTTAGCCCATCACAAGCTCTCATGGTCAACGAAGGATAAACCTTCTAGCGGTAAGACCCGATCAGACTCGGAATCCCGGTTACAAGACATTTCGACAAGGTAAAACTAAACCAGCAACACCGCCCGAATGTGCCGACAAATCCAGATAGGAGCTGCACATATCTCTTTCTCAGGGCACACTCAGATTGTCCAAGGTACGGGTAGGCCAGCCCAGAGTTGCCCCTGGTGGTCACCGGTAGCTAACAGGTTGGACCAACACTAAGAGGAGCACTGGCCCGGGGGGGTTAAAACAATGATGACCCTCAGGAGCGCGACTCCCAAGGGAAAAGAAAAGGCTAGGTGGCGAATGGTAAAAAAATGTTGGGCATTGCTGGAGGAGTTTTATTCAAGGCGAACTGTCAAGGGGTTCCCATTATTACCCAACCGCGTAAGGAACGCAAAATCCGGGAACATAACACCGGTATGACGGAAACTAGGGCGGCAAGAGTGGAACAAAACACCAGGCATAAGGCCGAGCCTTCCACCCTTTACCAAGTATATAGATGCATTAATTAAATAAGAGATATTGTGATATCCCAACAAGTAAACATGTTCCAACAAGGAACAACATCTCCATGTTCCAACAAGGAAACAAACTTCAATGTTCACCTGCAACTAACAACGCTATAAGAGGGGCTGAGCAAAGCGGTAACATAGCCAAACAACGGTTTGCTAGGACAAGGTGGGTTAGAGGCTTGGCTTAACAATATGGGAGGCATGATAAGCAAGTGGTAGGTATCGCAGCATAGGCATAGCAAAAGAACGAGCAACTAGCAAGCAAAGCTGGAAGTGATTTCGAGGGTATGGTCATCTTGCCTGAAATCCCGCAAGGAAGAAGAACGAGTCCATGAAGAAGACAAGCGGACGTAGTCGAACGAATCCTCACAAACGCGGCGTTATCGGCACTAACCCGAAGAAGCACACAGGAAAGAAGCAAACAACATGGTAAACAACCATCACATAAACATGGCATGATGCACAACCAAGTATGATGCATGTCCGGTTTAAAGAAGCATGGCATGGCAAAGTGCAACAAACAACACTACAAATTAAATGGAGCTCAACATGCAACAAGTTGCATATTGACGAAACACCACATGACTTATTTAGTTATCTCTCGGTTATGTACTCAACAATATTAAATGTTGTTAAACATGGCAAGAGGTTGAAGCAAATGAAAACTACCTATCTAGGCAAGTTTAAATGAGGCCGGAACGACAAAGAACAAGTCCGGAAACTCCTCATGTGCAATTTAAGGATTTTGTACTGTTCTGCCCTAAACACAATTTTAGAGTTATTAAACATGCAAAGTAAAGCCACCATGTTAAACTAGGCATTTTTCTACCCCATTTACATATATAATTTATTTGAAACCGAGCTACAGTTATTTAGTTATGAATTAAAGCATCTTAACATGGCATAGGAGTAAATTTAACCAAACATCATTTTAAGCATTTCAAACATAGATGAAAGTGGCAAATTATTAAACTAGATGAAATTCTAAGCAAGTTTCATATTTAAAGTTTTTACATATGATGCACCGTTTGTGAGATATTAAATGCATGAAGGCTAAGGGGTTTTCTGTAAATATGCAAATCCCTGGAAATTAGCTAAATCCGTAGAACCAAAAAAAACATCCACTGGGACAAAACTGAACTGGCCCAGCAGTAAGAAAAAAAAGGAGGGGCGCTTGGGGTTTTCTCACCATGGGCCAAGCCCATACGGTGGAAGAGGCAGGCCGGCGGGCGCTGGCTGGGCCTGACGCGGCCTCGACGGAAAACAGCAGGCGGCTTGGGCAGCGACGCGGTCAACGCGTTGATGGAGTTGGGCTTCACGCGAGACAGGCAGTCGACGCAGCAGTTCCTGGCGTTCAACACAGGGAAAACAGGGGAGCGGCCACAGGAGGGCTCCGGCGATGGCGCGTTGAAGGCCGGGGCGGCATGGATCCAGGCAGGGGACTCAAGGAGGAATGGAGGTAGCTGGCCGGCGACAAGGCTAACGGTGACGGCGGCTCCCTGCTGGTTTGCTGGCGATCGGCGGCGCGACCGCGGTCAGGGACGAAAGGTGCTGCGGGAGGCCGGACTTGTCCAGGCGGCAGGGGAGGTCGGCGACGAGCCCTGTGGCGTCAAACATCGGCGGCAGACGGGTCAGCAGCAGCGCAAGGAAAAAGAGGAAGAAGAGGAGCGCGAGGCAAGGGCGAGGTGCTTGGCGGGGCGACGGACTTGGGCGGCGACGAGGTGCTGCAATTATACCTGGCGCTCCACGGGAAGACGCAGGCGAGGAAACTTGGCGGAGCGGCATGCCTTGGAGCAGATCGAGCGCGAGCATGGCATCGGGGTCCTTCGTGGCTCCTGGTCAGATAGAGAGATCAGAGAAGAGAGAAGGATGGAGAAGGGATAAAGCAGGGGAGGCGACCTGGCCTGTTGGTGGACGCTGGCAGAACTGCTCGTCGGGGACGACGGCAGGCGTAACTGCTGGAGAGTCGTGAGGCTGTACTTGTGGTCGCCGGCGACGGTGCCGGTCGTCAGCCGACGAGGTGGGATGGAGGATCACGGGGCTTGGGCGACCGATTGGTCCAGCCTGCAAAACGAGGGAGAGGGTCGTGGAGTATTTATCTTGGCTGGATCTGGATTCGAAGAGAGGTGGGAGGAGGCTGCGGGGATCGAGGGAGGGGATCCCGAGAGGATCTGGGTGGAGTGGCGGCGAGATGGGACATCTCCCTAGGATCTAGGGTTGGGCTATAAATATACAGATGAATTTAGTTTAGGGGCTACCTCGTCCCTCCGATCGTAATCGGATGGTCGCGAATAACTAGGCTAGGAAGCTCAATTAAGAAAATGGAGACGTTTTACACATGTTTGGGGGTGATCTGGATCCAGCGGTGACGACAGTCCGGGTCGGGTCCGGGAAAGCTTTCAGACGCGCGCACGAGGAGGACCGCGGGCTGACAAGAGAGGTTAGGTTGGATCTAGTGGATTGTGAAGAGCGGGTTGGTCTGAGAGAAGAGGGGAGAGATGCAGCCCGGCACGGTTTCCGGAGACCGAAAATGTCCGACGATAAACCGTCTATAATGCCGCTATAGTTTAACGGTTGGGCTATCAAACGAGCTCCGAATGCGATGAAACTTGGCAGGCAGTCTACCTACAACAAAACAACACCGCAAGCCAACTTTCCTCCCATTCCGAGAACATTTCCCGGCCACTTATGAAATACTTTTCCGGACGTGCCGCGGGCGGGTGCAAGTGTGTCTGGGCTCAGAACGGATAACAGAAAGAACAGGGGAACCCGGACGGATGCAAGTGTTTTGAAAACATGATGATGCAATGCACATGATGACCTGGCAAGATGCAACACGAAATCGAATGACATGGCAACAACAACGAATAACTGGAAGACACCTGGCGCATCAGTCTCGGGGCATTACAACTAGTACAAGTTATCCAGACAAAAGATGGTCTTTGCTTGCCAAAGGCTCTGGTGGTGCCGCCGTCCTGGGCTCTACGGTGACCTCCATCATGCTGTCTTGTTGGTCTTGGTCTTGTTGCACCGATATGGAAACCTTTGTCTGATGCCTCCCGACTCCTCGCCCGCGCCTGCCCCTTTAGCACCAAAGAGGAAATGAATACAATGCGCGCTGGCACCCGTCTGTTGCCCGCGTGGCTTTGGTCGTCATGGCTTGCGTCACAGGAACCTCGTGAGGTGCCCCTCTCCTTGATCTCTCCACCCCTCGCAAGCCAGCCTAGTGAGGCCGCCCTGAGGAGGTCTTGCGTCGTCTGCCTCACGAGGCTTGGCCCCTCGCGAGGGTCTTGATTATTTGCTGGTGAAGATGGACTGTACCAGGCCACTGGAGGAGCCACGCTGTGGGTCGCAGGCGGCAAGTCTTCGGACCCCCGTTCCCAGAACGCCGACACGCCCCGCCCCGGCCGCCCCGCTGGACCGCCCTGTCGCGCTGCCTCACTGCCCCGCGCCGCCTCGCCGCCCCGGCCGCCCGGCCGCTCCAAGGTGAGACATTTCATTTTTTTGTTTTTTGAGATTTAGTTTAATTAGGTTTAGTATAATTTAATTTATGTTTTGTTTAGTTTAGTTAGTTTACTTTAGGTTTAGTTTAGTTTAGTTTAGGTCAAGTTTCTGGTTTAGTTTAGTTAGTTTAGTTTAGGTTTAGTTTAGTTCACTTTAGGTTAAGTTCCTGGTTTATTTTGAACATGTGAAATTTGTTGTTATTTTTAGTTCAAACATTTATTCCCTCTTCGACGTCGACGATGCCTATCGCGCATCCATGTCGTCGACTCGGTGGAAAAGGCGCGCCCAAGCAGGGCGCGGCTCCTCTCCTCCACCAACCTGTCAGCCCTGACCGACCGCGCCTCCAGCTGCGTCACCACGTCAGTGAAGAACTGAAGATTGCCAGCATAGTTGACTGCGTGCGGCTCGCCAACAGCCGCCTCGCAGATGTTGCCCAAGGCTGCGTTGGCTCTCTCCCAGAGCGTGGCAAGCATGGGGCCGTGCTCATGCTCCAGGATCCGCCGCTGACGGATCTCGTCTGCATTCTGGCCCGCGACGACCTTAGCCTCCTCCACCCGCAGGCGGAGAAGGAGCACCTCCGCCTGGGAGGCCGTTAACTCACCTTGCGACACCTCAAGAGCGTCCCGGAAAGCGTCGGCCCGCCGGGTCTCCTCGAACTCGTGCTCGAGGTTCAAATTCGCCATCGCCACTCGACGTCCGACCTCCTCCTAGACGCGGGCTTCCTGTGCAGCAACATCATCCTCCGCCTGTGTCACCAAGCGCTCCTTCGTCTCCAGGCGCTCGTACTCACGGGTACGTTCAGCGTCTTCCACCGTCAGTGCCTCCTCACGCTTCTGGAGCTCTGCTGAGTCGCCGGAGGCCACCTTCATCGACGTGAGGGCTGCCTCGCGCAGCTCCACCTGCTCCTCCAGCGAGTGGCACCAGGCCATGAGCTCCCGAGCCCGCTCCTCCGCCGCCGTTCTCCGCCGGTCAGCCTCCCGAGCCTCCTTAGCAGCCCAAGATCGGGCCTCCTGAGAGGCCACCAGCGACGCCTTGGCCTCTGCTTCATCAAGATCGCGCTGACAGCGCGCGAGGGCGATGGCGCCCTCCAGCTCACGCCTCTCTACAGCCAGGCGCAGGCCCTCGGCCTCAAGGTGCGCGTCTTCATCGGCAAGCTCCTCTCCAAGCAGGATTACCGCGTCAGCCGCCCTCCGAAGGAATCCTTGGCGAAGAGCGCGACGCTCCCGAGTGCACTCAAGCAAGTCTTCCACACCACCATCTGCCCCAAGCAAGCGCCAGAGGCCGTGAGTCAGCACCCCCCCTCTGGGCTGGGGGCTGGGGGCTGGCACCCTCGCGACGGCCGGGCACGCCGCGTCAGAAGCCCGTCCTGGGGCCAGCCCGTCCCCAGGTGAAGAAATCAGGAAGCGCCTCAGCCAATCGCAGTCCACGACCAAGCGAGAAGCCCACGGCAGGCTGGTTATGCCATGAGAAGGCCAGCGAAGGATCGCGAGGCGCGCGGGGCCACAATACGCCTCGGGATGGCTCGCCTCGTCGATTGCCCTCACCACAAGGGCTCCACTGTTTGGAGCGCTTGAGGACGATGGAGGGGGCGAGGCCAAGGGGGACGGCTCCTCAGCCGTCTCCGCAAGCTCGGCTGGAAGGGGCCTGTGGAGCAATGGTTAGTAAGAGCAACAGAAGGATCGGGAGCTGGGAAAGGAGAAGGCTTACTCGTTAGTGGCGAAGTACTTCCTACGCTTCAGCAGGCGACAAGGGTAATCATCGCCCAGGGCCTCCTTCTCTTCTGGAGGGCCTCAAAGTCCACGCGGAAGCGGCCTAAGAGTCGGGTGCAGGGATCAACCAGCGACGAAGATGGAGCGTCAAGGCAATCTGCGTCAGGGGTGCCTGCCTGACGTGCGCCGCCAATCGCCTCGCCAAGAGAAGCCGCTGGAGCCTCAGTGGCCTCGATCGTAGGCGCGGAGGGCAGCTGCTTGTCACCCTCAGCCTCGGCGGCACAGGCCCCGATAACTGCTTCCTCATGAGCCTTGCCCAGTGCTGTCACCCCGCCGGGAGCCCCCTTGGCCTCTGGCGCCTCGTGCCCCCCTCCTCCGCCACTTGAGGAAGAGTCGCCTTGGCCGACTGGAAGGGCAGTCACCACCACTGGTTTCTCGCGAGGCCCCTGAAGGCCAGCGGGGCACGGCCCCCACTCATCGAAGATAGGCATCTGCCTCACGAAATCGCCCCCGCTCTGGCAGAGGTACAACAAGGCCCCTCCCTGCTCGATACTGCCAGGGTTGGGGTCCCTCGTCACGGTCAAGAGCACCGTCCTCAGCACTTCAGGTGTCAGGTCCTCTTCCTGGAGCCTCATACGATCATCGCGCCCGCTGGAGGCCCACATTCGGTGGGAGTGACGCTGGAGAGGAGTAACGCGGCGTAGCAGGAACTCCTTCAACACCTTGGGTGCTATCGCGCCAAGCGACCTCAAGAACGCGAAGCGGTGCTAGACGAAGACGAGCCGGGGGCTCTCAAGCGTCTCCTGGCCCCAGCCCGAATTGGGAGCAGCAGGTGAAGTTGGCTCCGACAGCAGGGGGCTGGGCACCCCAGCATCCACATACAGCCACCGCTCGCGGAACCCGGCCGCGGGCGGAGGGAGCTTGAAGTCAATCCCAGAGGCCGCCGTCTCAGGCGCTGCAACGAAGCTCACACACGCCCAACATTGGGTAGGGTCAACAAGGCGCAGCGAGAAGAAGTGGCACAGCAAGGCAACCGAAGGAAGGATGCCCATCATAGCCTCGCAAACAAAGGCGAAGACCGAAAGGAGAGTGATGGATTCAGGACCCAGATGCATCATGTGGATCTGATAATGGGAAAGCACGGCATTGAAGAAATCAGAAAAAGGAGGAACCAGACCCGCCCACAGGGCGTCGGCAAAATATGGGACCTCGGTGGCTATCCTATCGATGGAGAAGTGGGATGCGGGCCAGGCCGTCGTCCTCCCGCATTCATTGAATATGGTGGCCAGGGCCAAGCTGACCTTGCCGCCCACGTCCAATCAGCCGCCTAGCATGGCGCAAAATAAGGAGGGCTTGGGGGAACAGTGCCGCCCACGTCCAATCAGCCGCCACGCGGCGGCCAAGGCCGCGAGCTGTTAGGGCCCGCGGCGCTTCGCCCTTGCCCTTCCGCCTCCCTGCACGGCCAAGTCCAGGCACGCCTTGGGCCCGGGGGCTACTGTCGGCGTTCTGGGAACGGGGGTCCCCAGACATGCCTGCCTGCGGCCTGCGGCGTGGCTCGAAGGGAGGCCTAGCACGGCCCATCTTCACCAACACAAACCCAAGACCCTCGCGAGGGGCCAAGCCTCGCGGGGCGGACGACAAGAAGCCTCCTCAGGCACGGCCTCGTCAGGCTGGCTCACGAGGAGGCAGAGAGATCAAGGTGGGGTACCTCACGAGGTGCCCGTGACGCAAGCCATGACGACCGAGGGCTCCAGGCGGATGCCAGCCCGCGTAGTGTCCTCCTTCCCTCTTCGGTGCAAGGGGGGCAAGCGCAGCCGCAGAGTACCGAGGCATCAGGCAAAGGTTGCCATTTCGGTGCAACGAGACCAAGACCAGGAGGACTATGAGACGGAGATCACTGTGGAGCCCAAGACGGCGTCATCACCAGAGCTTTGCGCAGGCGAAGACTACTTTTGTCAGGATAGCTAGTACTAGTTGTCCCCTTTCAAATTAGCCCGCCATTGTTGGCTCCCTTCCCACTCGATATTTGGGAAGAAGACCAGGGCCCCTATAAATAGGACCAGCCACCCGCTAGACAGGGGGGAGGATGGACCAAGGGCAAAAAGAAAGAGAGAGAGAGAGAGAGAAGGGCGACTGAGCTCCTCCCAGCAGTTCATCGCCCTAGCCAAGAACAGACCCTTGCGAGGCTGTTCTTCCTTGTATTGTTCATCATCATCAGCCCAAGAGGCAATCCACCACATCACACACTGGAGTAGGGTATTACACCACAACGGTGGCTCGAACCAGTATAAACCCTATGTCTCTTGTCTTGTTCTTTCCTTAGTTTAGATCCTAGCAAGGCGAAGGGGTGCAGGTAGGTAGGAGACGAAAGCTCCGCGCGCACCCCAGTGTTCGAACCTCAAGGGTCTGCCGGCACCCGAAATCCAATACTTAGTCAATGACATCGCATCCTTAAGCATTGCGAAAAACTCGGGAATTGGATTTTCCATCCATTGCGTATTATAGTTCATCACGAAGCCTGTATAGCTTGGTGGTACTTGTTGAAGAACTTAGTCAATGACACTATCATTAGGAAGATTAACTCCCAGCTGAGTCAAGTGGTTATGGTACCCAGACATTCTAGGTATGTGTTCACTGGCAGAATTGTTCTCTTCCATCTTGCAGCTATAGAACTTGTTGGAGACTTCATATCGCTCAATTCGGGCATTTGCTAGAAATATTAACTTCAACTCTTGGAACATCTCATATGCTCCATGAAGTTCAAAACGTCTTTGAAGTCACGATTCTAATCCGTAAAGCATGGCACACCGAACAATCGAGTAGTCATCAAATTTAGCTTGCCAGACGTTCATAACGTCTGGAGTTTCTCCTGCAGCAGGCCTTGTCCATAGCGGTGCTTCCAGGACATAATTCTTCTGTGCATCAATGAGGATAATCCTGAAGTTACAGACCCAATCCGTGTAGTTGCTACCATCATATTTCAACTTAGATTTCTCTAGGAACGTATTAAAATTAAAGGGAACAGTAGAAGGGGCCATTGATCTAGAACAACATAGATATTCAAAAACTATCGGACTAAGTTCATGATAAATTTAAGTTCAATTAATCATATTACTTAAGAACTCCCATATCAACTAAACCATGTCCGATCATCACGTGAGATGGAGTAGTTTTCAATGGTGAACATCTCTATGTTCATCATATCTACTATATGATTAGTGTTCGACCTTTCAGTCTTAGTGTTCCGAGGCCATATCTACATATGCTAGGCTCGTCAAGTTTAACCCGAGTACTCTAGATATGCAAAATTGTCTTGCACCCGTTGTATGTGAATGTAGAGCTTATGACACCCGCTCATCACGTGGTGTCTTGGCACGATGAACGATCGCAACGGTGCATACTCAGGGAGAAAACTTATACCTGAAATTTAGTGAGGGATTATTTTACAATGTTACCACCGTACTAAGAAAAATAAGATGCATAAAAGATAAACATCACATGCAATCAAAATATGTGACATGACATGGCCATCATCATCTTGTGCCTTTGATCTCCATCTCCAAAGCACCATCATGATCTCCATCGTCATCGGCTTGACACCTTGATCTCCATCATAGCATCGTTGCCATCTCGCCAACTATTGCTTCTAAAACTATCGCTACCGCATAGTGATAAAGTAAAGCAATTACATGGTGATTGCATTTCATATAATAAAGTGACAACCATAAGGCTCCTGCCAGTTGCCGATAACTTTTACAAAACATGATCATCTCATACAATAACTTATATCACATCATGTCTTGACCATATCACATCACAACATGCCCTACAAAAACAAGTTAGACGTCCTCTACTTTGTTGTTGCAAGTTTTGCATGGCTACTACAGGCTTCTAGCAAGAACCGTTCTTACCTACGCATCAAAACCACAACGATTTTTCATCAAGTGTGCCGTTTTAACCTTCAACAAGGACCGGCCGTAGTCAAATTTGATTCAACTAAAGTTGGAGAAATAGACACCTGCCAGCCACCTTTATGCAAAACAAGTTGCATGTCAGTCGGTGGAACCGGTATCATGAACATGGTCATGTATGGTTGGTCTGGGCCACTTGATCCAACAATACCACCGAATCAAAAGAAGACGTTGGTGGTAAGTAGTATGACTATTATCACCCACAACTCTATGTGTTCTACTCGTGCATATCATCTACGCATAGACCTGGCTCGGATGCCACTGTAGGGGCACGTAGCATGTAATTTCAAAAAAAATCCTAAAACCATGCAAGATCTATCTAGGAGATGCATAGCAACGAGAGGGGGAGAGTGTGTCCACGTACCCTCGTAGACCAAAAGTGGAAGCGTTAGGTTAACGCGGTTGATGTAGCCGAACGTCATCACAATCCAACCGATCTAGTAATGAACGTATGGCACCTCCGTGTTCAGCACATGTTCAGCTCGATGACGTCCCTCGAACTCTTGATCTAGCAGAGGGCCGAGGGAGAGTTTCGCCAGTACGACAGCGTGGTGACGTGATCCGCGCAGGGCTTTGCCTAAGCACTACGACGCTATGACCGGAGGAATAAACTATGGAGGGGGGCACCGCACATGGCTAAGAGAACAACTATTTGCTTTGGGGTGCCCCCCTGCCCCTGTATATAAAGGAGGGGAGGAGGAGGCCGGCCACCAAGGGGCGCGCCAAGGGGCGCGTCCTACTAGGACTCCATTCCTAGTAGGACCCCCGCTTTTTCATTCTCATGGAGGGGGAAAGAGGGAAGGGAGAAGGAAAGGGCGCGCCCCCCTCCCCTAGTCCAATTCGGACTCCCTATGGGAGGGGGGCATGGCCAACCCTTGTGGGCTGCCTCCCCTCTCCCTTATGGCCCATGAAGACCCAATATTTCCCCGGGGGTTCCGGTAACCCCTCGGTTCTCAAAAATATACCCGAACCATTCCGGTGTCCGAATGTCATCGTCCAATATATCAATCTTTACCTCTGAACAATTTCGAGACTGCTCTTCTTGTCCGTCATCTCATCCGGGACTCTGAACAATCTTCAATCAGCAAAACACATAACTCATTATACAAATCGCCATCGAACGTTAAGCATTCGGACCCTATGAGTTCGAGATCTATGTACACATGACCGAGACAAATCTTTGGTCAATAACCAATAGTAGAACCTGGATGCTCATATTGGTTCCTACATATTCTACGAAGATCTGTATCTGTCAAACCGGAATGACAACATAGGTAATTCCCTTTGTCATCGGTATGTAACCTGCCTGAGATTTGATCGTAGGTATCATCATACCTAGTTCAATCTCGTTACCGGCAAGTCTCTTTACTCGTTCCATAATGCATCATCATGTAACTAAGTCATTAGTCATATTGCTTGCAAGGCTTATCATGATGTGCATTACCGAGAGGGCCCAGAGATACCTGTCCGATACTCGGAGTGACAAATCCTAATCTAGATCTATGCCAACCCAACAAATACCTTCGAAGACACCTGTAGAGCATCTTGATAATCACCCAGTTACGTTGTGATGTTTGATAGAACACAAGGTGTTCCTCCGGTATTCGGGAGTTGTGTAATCTCATAGTCAGAGGAATATGTATAAGTCATGAAGAAAGTAATAGCAATAAGACTTAACGAACATTCACTCATGCAGGATGCTGCTAACATGACACTACAATGAGAGACCCTTTGACGAAACTGTGTGCAATGCATTAATCGCAAACGGTGACGTAAAACACCCGTCAAAAAGATACAAAATGTTTGCGACGAGTGATACATCAAACATGGTTCAGAATTTAGTTGCGTGTGCAACGAGGGGCATACGGTTGATCCATACAACCTGCTAGCAATGAGACGGAACAACATAAATGGGCAGCCAGATCAAGGTGTGTGCGATATACGGCATACAGTTCACCTTGATGAACCGTTTGTGATGATTGACATGAACACAAATGATTCGGCATCACAAGATGTGTGTGATACCCGGCAAACAGGTCGGCAATCAGAATTGTGTGCGATCATTATAGACAGCCCATAAGGTCTTTTTTGTGAATTGTGTGCTTGTCAAATAATGTAGAAGATCTCTGTCGAATACATATCACTAACCGTTTGCAATGAGATTGACAGGATAAACAGTGATATCTACAGTCTTCTTAATTTATTCCATCTTCTTCTTCCTGTTGTTGTTGGATGGCCCCGCGACATCATCTTGGTGAGGACGCTTCTTTCCTCTGACCATTGGTTTTCATCGCCAGAGCCGTCGTCATCATCGTTGCTGTCGTCCTCCTCCTCCTCGTTCGACCATTCCTCATCATCATCATCGTCAACCTCTTCTTTGTCCTCCGATGGCTCCTCGTCCATCTGGTTGTCGTCTGACGACTCCGGAGGCGGCGTCCCTTCCATGAACCAGATATAATCGAGGCCTGGGCTCGACGCCAGACTCATGGAATATGAGCGGGATGATTCCGATGTTGACCTATCATCAGGCGCCATACTGCTGGCCAAACTGTCGTCCTCGTTGTCGCTGGAAATAGCTGCAGAGAGTGTGCCAATGTGTAGCGCGACCTAATGGGGATGATGAAGATGGTGGACACTTAAGAGGGGTATGGAGAGAAGAGGAACTGCCCATTGAAACGGTGTTTTTTGCGTGGGGGGAGGGGATTGAAGCGAGGTATAACATATTATCTAACCCCTGATATAATCAACCGCAATTATCTGTACCCAGTCGCTCCAAATTCCCGGGGTTGCGCAGGACTTCTATTAGCAATTTGGTTGGTTTCCTTTTTCAGGACAAAAACAAGGAACGAGTTTTGGGATTATGCATCGGTACCGGTACAAACAGAGTAGGAAAGTTGGCAAGTAGTACATTGAGCTCTTCTTATTGATAAATCTAGTAATAATCAAACTAGAAAGGAAAATAAAGAAGACAAAGAAAAATATCTGCACGAATCTCCGCGTAACATCAATGGCATAGGACCTAGATGTGCATTACTTAGAGCACATCTAGATGTGCTTTAGCAATATTATCAAACAAAACCCCTAATCATCATTGCAAACAGCACATAGAACATGGCTAATGCGATAACCACAACTACACATGCTAGTTCCTTCTTGTCTCTTGCTTTCATCTGTTGCCTGTGATTGGTTCTTTCGTACTTCATCGTACTGATTGTACATTCCAGATCAGCCAGTTTCTTCTTCAGCTTTGACTACAAAAAAAGACACTTCCGTGATGATAAGTGTTTCTCACAGTAGGTCACATTTTCAGTCACGCATGTACATCCATGACAATTTTATGACAGAATCAGGATAGTCATACCTGTGCTGTCATAGAAGTGTTCCATGACATTACCAAAATTATCATCACGGAAGTGTCCACTTCCATGACGATAAATCAGGCGTCATGGAAGTGCTTTTGTCAAGGGTGACCGACACGTGGCATCCACCATAACGGTTCGCTATTAAGCTATCGGGTCCGGTTTTGGATCCGATAACCCGCTAACAGCCCGGACCAATGAGGATTTTCCACGTGTAAAATTGTCATTGGTCGGAGGACACACGTCTTGGCTCACCGTTGGGACAGATGTCATCCAATCATTGGACATGAGCCACCTATGATACGTCGACACGTGGCATGGCCCAACAGAGGCCCATTCCGGTGAAAAGGACGGCCCATTTGACTTGGTCAAACAGTAATGGGCCGGCCCACAAAAAGCTTGTTAACGACATGTTCGTATATAGCCCATTTACGGCCCGCTAACTCACGACCCGTTATAGCCTACCGGAATTAAGCTCAGTAGCTTCATCTGGGCCGTCCATTATGATCCCAGCCTGTTGTAACTTCCGGCCCATATATGGCCCATGATCTCTTTCGGCCCATATGAGGCAATTTGTAACTCTTGGTCCATTAACGGCCCGTGATGAATCTAGCCTGTAATGAACAGTGTACCGCTTTATACCCATTAACGGCCCATTATTCCATTGGGCCGTTTCCAACCCGTGTTATTTTTCGGCCTATTAAGGGCCCATTTATTCTTGTGCTTATTTCCAGCATTCGGTTACTTACGGCTCGTTACTGGCCTTTTCTGCTTGTGGGCCTAATTCAGCCCGTGGTTACAATCGCCCGTTTGTGGCCCGTTAATCCGTTGAGCCGTTTTCGTAGCATCATCAAATACGGCAGATTAATGACGGCCCATTATGGTCGGCCCATGAACGGACGATTCCAAATCTAGCCCGTTTACGGCACATAATGTTGTCTATTATTGGCCCATGTTTGGCCAATAGATCAAACGGTTCGTAGAAGGCCCATTGATTCTACGGCCCATAGAAGGCCCATTGTTTCTACGGCCCTTAGAAGGCCCATTGTTTCTACGGCCCGTAGCAGGCCCATGGTATCTATAGTAAATATGTAGTCCATGGTTATTGTGGACTAGTTTCAAAAAATAGATTCTTGCGGCCACTAGCAAACTGCGGAAAAAGAACTACATTGAATACAAGCAAACAAATAAACAAGACAACAAGGAAATAAATAAGCAAGCAACTTATTCTAGGCTACGACGGCTATTACACATATTGCATCCACTGGGCATCAAAGTTCGCCACCAGTGCAAATATAGGGAACAAAGCCGCATATCATATACAATGGTTGTCAAACTTGGCAACCAGTGCAAATAAACGTCGTAGCAAAACAAGTCCAGAACTGAAACCACTTTAGAAGAGCTCAAGGAATAATATCATGGGTACCCATAATGCTGGCAAGATGCTTAGCAAGCTTGTTAACTTTCTCTTGTTTGGCGCATAAATCCTCAAGCATTTTCTATTGCACAAGAAATTATGCATCTGAATTCTACAGGGACTTCCTCAGTCCTTCGGCTTATTGCCGCAGCACAGCTGACTGATGCCTTTCAGCTTGTAGCTGAGACTAAAGAAGCTGAAGTGATTATGTAGTACTGGCCAGTAACTCAAACACTACATCAAAGCGGGACTGTGGGGTTTTCTCATTGTCTACAAGATCATTGTTATCACCTTTCTTGGAGACCAACAGGGCTGTCTCACTATCTTGAACCTTATCTGCATTACTTCTTTACCATTGCATAGTGGGGTGCTCTTCTCCAATATTTTGTTCGCATACTACAAGAGAAACAAGCATACACATCACATGTTTAGCATGTAGTATACGAAACTCATTTTGGTAAACATGTTCAGTAGTAAGGTGGACAGGATAACAACATGAAACAAACATATATCTATGTACTATGGTCACTGTATTGTCCATATCATTCTAGTTTATGTTGCCAAATCAAGACAGAGACACAGTTTAACTCATATATTTTTAAGACACAACAGCATAGACAGAATATAAGTGTGAGAAACTACACAACATTGGCAACACTTGTAATGTGCATCACATGAGAACATAATTGTTTATACAACTAAAACTGAAATCGACATAGAGCAAGAAGTTAGAACAGCAATCCAGTTAAAGAAATAGGTTTAAAACATACCTATTGCACCATTGGAGTTTCAATTGGATCCTTCAAATTCGATAGTAGTTGGTATGAGTAAATACAGTGATGCAACAGCAAAGGAGTATGGACCATAGCTACAAAATCTGACCTAAGAACAATTTCTCTTCTTCTCTAAACATGGAGTTTGGGTTCATTGTGGTGGTCTTCATGCTTTGGGCACTGCAGTTTCTTTACAAACAGCTCGTGTGGGGTTACTCTGTGGTGGACATGGTGCTTTGTCAACTAGAAGTGGGCTACTATCCGCTTGGGTTGGGGTTAGATGGTTGTAGCTGGTTCTCTGCCCAACGGTGTAAGTGTGCAATCTGGAAGAGTCTCGATTTATGTGTGGTGGGGCTAGTTTGTGGGCCAGTACAACCATGGTTCTATCTGCATCAACGGGTAGCACTGTCTTTTGTGAAGAACATGTTTTTGCTCCCTGAGATACTGCGATCACCCCCTCCAATTCAAATGGCTGATAAAGAAGAAAAGAAATTGAACATACAAAAATTGTATGATAGACAGATGTGGTAATTCACAAATGTGTTGTCTAACCAAACAGGACAGCATGACACAATTTCAAATATATGATGCCTAACTAAACAGGATAACATGACACAGTTTCAGATATATGATGGATAACCTAACAGGATATAATGGCATAATTCAACATAATATGAGTATCTAAACAGGATGACATGACAAAACTATATGATGTCTTTCTAAAATAGGTTGGGATGAAATAATTCACATACATGTTGTCTAAGTATACAGGATGGCATGATAGAATTGACATAATTGATTCATATACTAAGCAGCTGGCACTCTCTTGTATGATCTCTAAACTAAGCAAATGGAATTCAATATTGTGCATATGATGTCTGAACTAAGCAATGCAAGACACCATATGCATGATATGTGAAATATAAACATTGCAACTTAGAGCATACACCTCAGGTGGGATATAGGACTGGTCATCTGTCTCTGAATCCTCCTCTGAGGAGCTCCCTGTAACCATCGAGATATATGCTTCAACAGGTACCATTGCCTGCTCTGAAGAACTTGTTTTCACTCCTGATTTTTCCATAACCGGCTCAAATGGCTGATACACATGAAGAGTAGTTCAATATACACAGATTGTCAACAAATGGTATAGGTAATGAAAAAAAGATGGCATGAGATCATTCACATATATGATGCCTGGCTACATGGCGGTGCATAATTCACATATATGATAACTGGCTGAAAAACATGGCATTGCATATTTCACATATCTAATATAGAAAGCAAACACGAGGCATTCACACAAAGCACGTCTAATCTAAGCAGATGGCATGGCAATGCAAGACACCGTATGCATGATATGAGCAATATAACCCTGCCAAGTTAGAGCATGC
>NC_041382.1:248366179-248397447 GCF_002162155.2 Triticum dicoccoides | reverse complement strand
GAATCCTCCTCTAAGGAGCTATCCGTAAACAGCAAGAAATCTGCATCGACAGGTAGCACTGACTGCTCAGAAGACCTTGTTTTCACTCCAAATTTTCCCATGACCGACTCAAATGGCTGATGCACAGGAATAGTAGATGAATGTATAAACATTGTTGACAAATGGAATACATTATGAAAAAAATATGGCACGATACAATTAACATATACTATGAGTCGCTAAACACGATGGCATTGCATGATTCACATATATGATACCTGGCTAAAGAAGATGGCATTCCATAATTCCCATATACTCCCTCCGTTTCTAAATTTTTTTCTTTTCGGAGATTTCAAATGGACTACCATATACGGATGTATATAGACATATTTTAGAGTGTATATTCACTCATTTTGCTCCGTATGTAGTCACTTGTTGAAATGTATAAAAAAGACAAATGTTTAGGAACGGTGGGAGTGTGATATAGAAACCAAACAGGTGGCATTCACACAAAGTAAATCTAAACTAAGCTGATGTAACAACCTAGTAGTTAAGCTACAATAATATTCGTTGCATATGAGTTTAATAACCCTTCAAGTCATGCCTAGCCTGATTGGCTATATCATTATCGTACTAAATTTTAACTGTGCCACCCGTTCCTTATTACCGAAGCACATCTTTGGACAATAAGCTAAGCATACGTCTACTTTCCTCGTCATGTCATTTCGCCTTGAAAAACAAGCTTGATTCCGAGTTTGTGTCGTACCCATGGTTTCAGTAACTTTTCGCTTCATCATTCTGTTGACTTGATGTCATCGGTGATCGGTTACATCTTCTTGAAACCTCTCGACAAATGTGTCATGATCATCATCAACATTCTGAGGTCTTCTAAGATATCAATTGAATTCATGATGAGAAATAACAACCTTGTCCTCGATGATTGCTGTTATCATCGACCACTTTATATCCTTCCGTTTAACACAAACGTGTTCGTGTTTTGGGTATACCTGGAGATCCTTGCTATCCAGCATTTGTTGTCCTTTACCTTGGAGTATTACCTTCTTTTTTATGTCAAGAACATCATGGGAATTTCACCACCTCTTTAGAATTCTTGATATAGGTTATACTTCTTGCCATATACGTTCATTCCTTGGTCCCCGCATTGTTTCAAACCGGAAAAACGATAATTGAATTATGTTGTGCGAGTTCAAAAACTTCTAGGAACCCTATTGCTTTGAAATTAATGGTCGATAATTCATTCTTAGACCATTGGTTATCTAATCACCATTCTAACTTTGATCATGCTACCTAAACCCATATTTCGGGTGGACCTTTCAACCAATGTTTGGCTATGTATGCTTTCCTTGAGCATACCTCTTTATATCATTTGATCTGACAAATGATATCCCCTTGTTCACATAAGTGTGGAAATCCATCTTTTGAAAATCTCAATGAATTGTCGCTGAGTCAATCAGGCACCTCCTCACCTCTCCTTGATTTTATGATGAACTCTTGTTTCGGAACTCGCTTCCACAGTTCAATTCCCGATAATCTTACAATGTCATCTCGATAATTTGTGTTACACCTCTCTTCTCAGGCATCCCGAGTCTGCGGTATCCTGATGGCAATCAGAACTGGATCTTGGTCAGATATAATGGTTGGAACATATTTCCAAGAGTTATAACATTGGTCTTTATATGACCCAATAAGATGATGTCATGCCTAGCACACCTGGCCGGATGACCTATTGTTATAATTCCCTTTTCAGCAAGGTTATCCATTCTTCCATGATAAATTGTAAGACTTATTCTACAAGTTATTCCTGATGGATCCTTTGTGTTTCCAAAGTCTGATCTTCACGTGTTGGCCATGTCCAAGCTATCTTGGAGCATGTCTGTGGTACTCCGATTTTCAATAAGAGCATTGAAAGCGCAATGCTAAGTTTTCTTTATCCATTATCCAAACACCGTTGTATGGGTAATGCCATGAAAATTCATCTCCCATTACCTAAAGGGTTTTCTACTTTCTATCCTAACATGGATATCGTGCTCTGCTTGACCTTGGGAAGGATATACCCCTGGAATATGTGTTTTAACACCTTTTCCTTTCCATTGTTCAGTTTAATCTGATAATCATATTTTCCTTTCCATTGTTTGGTTTAACCTTTCTTGTGATCTACATGATCTAAGTAGTAATATTCTCCTGCTTATGTAAACCCCTCGCTGTACAATTCTGTCAGCAAGACCCTGTTACTATTTTTGATGACATTCAGGTACCACCGATGGACGAGAACTATGCCTATTGGTCCGCCTCGTTCAACGAGCAGGAGAATGGTTCTCTTCGTCCCTCGCCCTTGGTACCGACATTGTTGCCTACATAATCGACGGGCTACCCTCTGACATGCCATTGCTATCATGACAATGCAAGATGTCACCGCTCCTCCTACTTTTAACCCACATGGCGGGCCCATAACCCACAGTTCCACAAGATCGAAACCTGACTCTCCTGTACACCCCCTGTTCCCAAGGTTGTTCCTCGCGCGTGGGCTTGTATGTAATTCACGAGCCACCTTCTGTGAGATCATCAATTTTGGTATTAGACACAATACTTATTCCGTTGCTTTGAACCCCTTTCACGCCCTGTTTCAGGCATCGAATGTTTGCCTACCCGCTTGAAACTTCGTATGGTACCTTCTTACTTTGCTCTCGGTATGTTTCATTTGTTCAACTCAAGAGATACTCATATGTTCATTCTTGGGATACCCCTAGATGATTTTCCCTTATAACATCCTATCGTTGTAGAGTTACCCCTTGTCCTTTCGTAAGTACAATGAAATTTCCGAAAAAAGGATGATGACTTCATCATGATGACCTGAAGCAGAGGAATGAAGACATCAACGTAATGGATCGACCTCTTCGAGAAGGACAACCAAGACCGAGAAGAATCGTTAGAATTTCATAACTAGATCTTTCCCGTTACTCCACCTCTTAAAATCTCGGGACGAGATTTCTTATAGTGGAGAAGATTTTTAACACCCCGTTAGTTAAGCTACAGTAACCACACACTAATGGTGCCACACCATCGCAATTAATTTTATAAAACCTCACTTTGATCCAAACCGAATTCAAATTTAAATTTAAAATAAAGTCAAATTATTTTTTCTTCAAACAGAAAAACTAAACTGTTCATATTATTTTAAAAATTCCGCCGACCAGTATCATGTAGAATCCAACATCATTTGGCTCACAGATAAATCCCTAGGAAATTATAAGTGGTCCAAAAACAACAAAAGTAACATTTTCAAAATAAACAAATGGTTATAAATTTCCTAATACCCCCAAACTTTGGGCACTTTTTCAAAGTGTTGCATTTGATTTTTGTGCCAACTTTCATGTTCACCAAAAATCATTTGATACTAAAAGAAAATAGTAAGTGATGCTGGAAAAATAAGACAAAAAAAGAAGGCGGAAAAAGAGTGCACTATACAGCTGGCCCATTTAGTAATAGAAGGAGATCCATCCCAACAGGAGACTTATCCCCAACGTTCAGCTACAGAGAGGCAGGGTGTGCGTGGAGGGCATCCATGGCACTTAGGCCACGCGCCGGCCATCCGGACCCCATCCCCCCACCCCCACGCCTACAAGTCAACTCCATAGTCCCCTTCTCTATCCATTGCGAACCCTAGCCTCCTTTCCCCCGCTCCTCGTCCTCTTCCAACGCACTCCACCAAACGGAGCCGCCGCCGCCACGTCGTCGTTGCCGTGCTCGGGGCCTCCTTGATCTGCTGCGAGCTGACCAGGAGAACTGTCGTGGTCCACCTCGTCCTCTCCCTGCTTCGAATCGGGCGGAGGCGCCGCTACGCCGTCGCCATCCCCATCGCCTTCGCCCACGGTAGTCGACCTCGCCGCCCATTGACGGTGCTCCCCTCTGTCCCCCGCCTCTCCGACCTCACTCCCAGCCATATGGTGAGCTCCTCGGTCTGTTCCCCCTTTTTTCTCGGTCGAATTCATGTCGTAGACGCTGTTCACTGCCGCCGCCGTGCTCGCGCGAGTTCACACCCATCACAGTCCCTACCCACCTGTCGTGCTCTCGCCTACCCCAGCTCGTGCCCTGGCCGCTCCGCGCATGCGCTGACCGAGCCCCTGGCCATGCCTCGTTGCGCCCTTCCGCACGCCGCCCGTTCGCCATCGTCGCCCGTCCATGCCATGCCCGTTGCTGCGCGCCCGCAGCCGCCCACTACGCCGCTCTCATCGCCGCGACCAACCGCGTGCATGCGTTGTTCCCCCCACTGCATCCCCGTGCTCGCGCTTGCCCTATCGCACCGCGCCTCTCCTCCCCTCACCCTCGCACCCAAACGCGCTCCCGCACAGCTGTGCGTCGTGCTGCATCTCGCCGGCGACGGCCGCTGCTTCCTCTGCTGCGGGCCGCCTGCTTCCGCCATGGGCCGCCCTGATGCTCCACCCGTCACTAGCCGCCACTCCCGGCGTGCCCCGCCTCCGCTCGCGCCGCCCGGCCGCATGGCTTCCCCACACGCCCCCCCTACTGCCTCGCCCGGCAGGATTTCCCGTCGCGGGTGGCCTCTCCTCTCGCCCCGGCGGGTTCGTCCTCCGCGGGCGCCCACGCCCGCCCCGCTACACCCGGCGCCCGCTAAACCCCCTGGCCCTATGACACATGGGGCCCACGGCCCCAGAACGTTTGTTTAAAAAAATAAAAGAATTCAATAAATAAATAAATAACAATTAATTAATAAATAAATTATCTTAATTAACACTGTTTAGTTAACTAATTAACTCTAATTAACCTGCTAATTAAATGTTAACAAATAGTTAGTCAACAGTCTATGACTAGTGGGACCCACTTGTCAGTTTGACCTAGTCAACACCTCTGTTGACTGCTGATGTCATGCTGATGTCAGCAAACACTATTCTGGATAATGTTGAATTAAAATAATTAATAAATTCTAAAAAATGATTATATCTTTTAAAATTAATATAAAATAAATCATAGCTCGGATGGAAAAACTTTATAGATGAAAGTTGCTCAACACAACGAGACGAATCCGGATACGTAGCCCGTTCGTCCGCCACACATCCCTAGCATACCGAACATGCAACTTTCCCCCTCCGATTCATTTGTTCGAAAACGTGAAACACCGCATTAGGGCACACCTAGTAACGCTCATTGTCATTTCATGCATCGATATGCATCTGTTTGCATTGTATTCATTATTTCTTCACCCTGTTCTCTCCGGTAGACTACGAGACTGATGCCGCTGCTGGTGCCCCGATCGACTACGTTGTTGACGACACCTACTTGCCAGAGTAACCAGGCAAGCCCCCCTAATCACCAGATATCGCCTATTCTTCCCTTTACTGCTTGCATTAGAGTAGTGTAGCATGTTACTGCTTTCTGTTAATCATATTCTGATGCATAGCCTGTCATTGTTGCTACAGTTGTTCATATGTTACCTACAATCCTAAATGCTTAGTATAGGATGCTAGTTTATCATCAGTGGCCCTATAATCTTGTCAGTCTGCCATGCTATACTATCGGGCCGTGATCACGTCGGGTGTTGATCACGGGTATATATTATACATAATACACATGATAAATATTGTGACTAAAGTCGTGTCGGCTCGTTGAGTACCCGCGGTTGATTCACAAATTGGGGGCTGAAGGACATACTTTCCCGACGGCCCTCTGTGTGGATCTTTGTGGCGGAGCGATAGGGCAGGTTGAGACCACCCAGGAGAGAGGTGGGCCTGGCCCTGGTCGGTGTTCGCGGTTACTTCAAGATAACACGCTTAACGAGATCTTGGTATTTGATCTGAGTCTGGCCACTGGCCTATATGCACTAGCCAACTACACAGGAACAATTATGGGTACTCGACGTTGTGGTATGAGCCGAAGCCTTCGTGACGCCAGCGACTGAGTGGCGCGCGCTGGGTTGGACCGCGTAATGCAACTTCCTTTGTAATGGAGGTTGCTAGGTCTGCTCACCGGCCGCGTACGCAACGTGCAGGTGTGCAATGGGCGATGGGCCAGACCCCTGCGCGCTTACGATTTAGACCGGCGTGCTGACCTCTCTGTTGTGCCTAGGTGGGGCTGCGACGTGTTGATCTTCCGAGGCTGGGCATGACCCAGGAAAGTGTGTCTGGCCAAAGGGGATCGAGCGTGTTGGGAAATGTGGTGCACTCCTGCAGGGAAGTTTATCTATTCGAATAGCTGTGTCCCTCGGTAAAAGGACGACCCGGAGTTGTACCTTGATCTTAAGACAACTAGAACCGGATACTTAATAAAATACACCCTTCCAAGTGCCAGATAGAACCCGGTGATCGCTCTCTCACAGAGCGACGAGGGGAGGATCGCCGGGTAGGATTATGCTATGCGATGATACTTGGTTTACTTACGATCTACTCTCTTCTCCTGCTCCAAGATGGAGGCTGCCAGAAGCGTAGTCTTTGATAGGACTAGCTACACCCCCTATTATTTTGGCATTCTATAGTTCCGTCCACATATACTAGCCCTTTCATTGATACCAATGCATATGTAGTGTAGCTCCTTGCTTGCGAGTACTTTGGATGAGTACTCACGGTTGCTTTGCTCCCCCCTTTCCCCTTTCTATACCGGGTAGTTGCGACCATATGATGGAGTCTAGGAGCCAGAGGATTCCAAGGATGGTTCTCAATGGAGTTTGGCTTCGAGGAGTAGTTAGGAGGTCCCAGGCAGGAGGCCTTGCCTTTTCGCTCGTTGCTACTTTTCTGCTAGCCTTATTAAGGCATACTTTTTTAACTTATGTCTGTACTCAGATATTATTGCTTCCGCTGACTCTTGTGCATTCGATCTTTTGTATTCGAGCCCTCGAGGCCCCTGACTTGTAATATAAAGCTTGTATTATTTTATTTATGTCTAGAGTTGTGTTGCGATATCTTCCCGTGAGTCCTTGATCTTGGTCGTACACATTTGCGTGTATGATTAGTGTATGGACAAATTGGGGGCGTCACAGCTGATGACATATAAGATGTATAATGTAAGCAATGCGAGGCGCCATATGCATGGTATGACCAACATCAGCATGCCAGGTTAGAGCAAACACCTCGGGTGGTAAATAGGAGTGGTCGGCTCCCTCTGAATCCCCATCAGAATAGTTATCCTCCTCTGGAATACAATCTGGAATGGCGGGAGGGGGGCACTTCGCCCACCATGCAGTGGCGTCTACATGACATTATATTCCCACGCAATGGTCTTCTCTTTTTCTCTACATGATCAGTACGATTGTGTACAATAGCTGATATGCATAATAAAAAATAGTTAGATTTTGTAAGGCCTAAGGGATGCAAGCAGAAATCAAGACTGATGGTAGCAAACGAGTGGATAGATCCAAAACTAATGATAGCAGGTAGATTATAGCTTCAGTTTTAAAAAGATAGAGAATGGATCATCTACTGTTTGTTGCCCACCCAACATGAACCACATAGAAGACCCCAGATGAACCAGATAGTAGACAGATACTATTCGTTGCTGCCTCAATATGAGACCCATGGTCATTTTAAACTCAAGTTTGAATGATAAAGTAGCAGGTAATAATGAACGATGTATAACGTAAGCAAACACAAAAGAATTCGACCTCTCTTCCGGAACTATGTAGTCCTCGGGTTCATCTGCTCAGTCGATGATGGTAATGCATTTGGCGTGGCTGCCGGCAATGGGGAAGATGATCTGAGGCGGTGAAAGAAAGTCTACAGGGGGTATCTCTATTGTAGTGAATGCTTCTGTTGATGGTGCACCTCGGGTGGGGTGGATGATGGCACGGCAAGAGCTGGACATAACACACATAGTTTTCTTTGACGCCTATCTGAAAATGTAGTAAATCTATAAGGGCTCCTCAGAATTGGAGGGTTCTATAAACACAGGGACAGGAAAAACACAGGAATAGGATAGGAATGCACGTGCAAAACAGAGTATTTGGAAACATAGGATTTCTGTCAACCTGGTTGTTTGGTTCACATGAATTGGAAGAACACATGAATGGAGAAACATGGTCAAATTAAAGTCAAACCACATGAAAATGAAAAAATAAGAATCTTATTATGCTAGTAATGCAATTAGTCATGTTCTTCATGCATATTAATTTGAAAAGGATGTCCAAGTGGTAAAATTCCTACGTATTTTCTTTGAAAGAGACACCAAAGGAAAAAATCCTCCAGTTTTGCATTGCTCCACTCCTTCTAACCAAATGCACGAATAGTAGTACCATACTAGTTCCATAGCAAAGGATCCCTGAGGGATTGACATGAATGCTGGGTAACAAAGTGATGCAACAAGTGTACAACCTCTTTGGCATAGCCTTGTCGACCTCAACATCATTGGGTTGGACGTGGAGGATGGTGATGCTGGTGTGACTGTCGGAGGAGGGGAAGAAGATTTGAGGCCTCTGGAAATGACGCCGAGGGTACTGCTCCGCTGTGATGGATGGTTCCGTCGTTGGAGCAGCTCTGATGAGGTGTACGGTGGCGACGCTAAAGAAGGACAAGACAGACAACATTAATCTGAAGTGGGATTCTAATATCATCTGCAATAGATGATGTAAAATACAGCACCAAAAAGTGCTAGATGTAAAACACATCAATCGTGCCACGACCGCTCCGACAGATGTTGTAAATTCTGTTCACTCTGAACTTAACTGAAGAAACTGAACTTTAGAGTCGAAACTAAATTTTACTGTCGAAACTTATTGAACGACTAGCAAAGCATTGCAATAGATGTTTAGTGCGTTCGAGCACTAGTAGCAGAGAAGCAGTGATCTAAATCAGCAGATGCTCTAGCAGGGAACAGACTAGCAGAGAGCAAGTCATGCAGCAGCACCATGAGTGAGTGCTAAAGCAGCAACTCCTGTAGCTGCCGGAGGTCGTGCAGCAGCAGCAGCAACACGAGCGAGAGCAAGAACATAGCAGCAGCACGAACAAGAGCAAGAGCGGAGCAGCAGCACGACCGACAACAATAGCAAAGAAGAGCAACAGCACGAATGAAAGCAAGAGCAGTGCAGCAGCGTGACTAACAGCAAGAAAAGAGCCAAAAGGCAAGAGAGAGCCGGAGCAGCAGCAGCGCGAGCGAGAGCTAGAGCAGCTGCAACTAGTTCCAGTGTGGAAGTCGCCACTGAGGAAGCAACGACATGGGGGAGAGACGCCGTGGATGAAGAGGCCGGCGACGGCTGATACGTCTCCAACGTATCTATAGTTTTTTATTGTTCCATGCTATTATATTTTCTGTTTTGGATGTTAAATGGGCTTATTTATACACTTTTATACTATTTTTGGGACTAACCTATTAACCGGAGGCCCAGCCCAAATTGCTGTTTTTTGCCTATTTTAGTGTTTCGCAGAAAAAGAATATCAAACAGAGTCCAAATGGAATGAAGCCTTCGGGGGCGTGATTTTTCAAACAAATGTGATCCAGAGGACTTGGAGTGGACGTCAAGCAACCAACGAGGAAGCCACGAGGTAGGGGGCGTGCCCTCCACCCTCGTGGGCCCCTCGTGGCTCCACCGACCTACTTCTTCCTCCTATATATACCTACGTACCCTGACAACATCAGAGGGAACCACGAAGACCTAATTCCACGGTGCAACCTTCTGTACCCGTGAGATCCCATCTTGGGGCCTTTTTCGGCGCTCCGCGGCAGGGGGCATTGATCACGGAGGGCTTCTACATCAACACCATAGCCTCTCCGATGATGTGTGAGTAGTTTACCTCAGACCTTCGGGTCTATAGTTATTTGCTACATGGCTTCTTCTCTCTATTTGGATCTCAATACAAAGTTCTCCTTGATTCTCTTGGAGATCTATTCGATGTAACTCTTTTTGTGGTGTGTTTCTCGAGATCCGATGAATTGTGGGTTTACGATCAAGATTATCTATGAACAATATTTGAATCTTCTCTGAATTCTTTTATGTATGATTGGTTATCTTTGCAAGTCTCTTCGAATTATCAGTTTGGTTTGGCCTACTAGATTGATCTTTCTTGCAATGGGAGAAGTGCTTAGCTTTGGGTTCAATCTTGCGGTGCTCGATCCCAGTGACAGTAGGGGAAATGACACGTATTGTATTGTTGCCATCGAGGATAAAAAGATGGGGTTTATATCATATTGCATGAGTTTATCCGTCTACATCATGTCATCTTGCTTAAAGAGTTACTCCGTTCTTATGAACTTAATACTCTAAATGCATTCTAGATAGCGGTCAATGTGTGGAGTAATAGTAGTGGACGCAGGCAGGAGTTGGTCTACTTGTCATGGACGTGATGCTTATATACATGATCATACCTAGATATATGCTCAATTCTATCAATTGCTCGACAGTAATTTGTTCACCCACCGTAATACTTATGCTATCTTGAGAGAAGCCACTAGTGAAACCTATGGCTCCCGGGTCTATTTTCCATCAGATAAGTTTCCAATCTATTTTATTTTGCAATATTTACTTTCAAGTTATATCATAAAAATACCAAAAATATTTATCTTATTATTATCATCTCTATCAGATCTCACTCTTGCTAGTGGCCGTGAAGGTATTGACAACCCCTCTATCACGCTGGTTGCGAGGTTCTTATTTGCTTGTGTAGGTACGAGGTGACTCGCACGTGGTCTCCTACTAGATTGATACCTTGGTTCTCAAAAACTGAGGGAAATACTTACACTGCTTTGTTGCATCACCCTTTCCTCTTGAAGGGAAAACCAACACATGCTCAAGAGGTAGCAAGTAGGATTTCTGGCGCCATTGCCGGGGAGATATACGCCAAGTCAAGACATACCAAGTACCCATCACAACTCTTATCCTTCACATTACATTATTTGCCATTTTCCCTCTTGTTTTCCTTTCCCCCACTTCACCCTTGTCTTTTTATTCGCCCTCTCTTTCCGTTCACTTTTTCTTCGCTTGTTTGCTTGTGTGTTGGCTTGCTTTCTTGTCACGATGGCTCAAGATAATACTAAATTGTGTGACTTTGCCAATACCAACAATAATGATTTTATTAGCACTCCGATTGCTCCTCTTACCGATGCTGAATCTTGTGAAATTAATACTGCTTTGATGAATCTTGTGATGAAAGATCTATTTTCTGGCCTTCCTAGTGAAGATGCCGCTACCCATATAAATAACCTTGTTGATTTCTGTGATATGCAAAAGAAGAAAGATGTGGATAATGATATTCTTAAACTTAAGCTATTCTCGTTTTCGCTTAGAGATCGTGCTAAAGCTTGGTTTTCGTCTTTGCCTAAAAATAGTATCGATTCATGGAATAAGTGCAAAGATGCTTTTATGTATAAGTATTTTCCTCCCGCTAAGATCATCTCTCTTAGAAATGATATTATGAATTTTAAGCAACTTGATCATGAGCATGTTGCACAATCTTGGGAGAGGATGAAATTAATAATACATAATTGCCCTACACATGGTTTGAATTTATCAATGATTATACAAATTTTTTATGCCGGATTGAATTTTGCTTCTAGAAATCTTCTAGATTCGGCCCCGGGAGACACTTTTATGCAAATCACTTTAGGAGAAGCTACCAAACTCCTAGATAATATTATGGTTAATTATTCTCAATGGCACACTGAAAGATCTACTAGTAAAAAGCTGCATCCAATTGAAGAGATTAATGTTTTGAGTGGAAAGATGGATGAACTAATGAAATTGTTTTTGAATAAGAGTACTCCTACTGATCCCAATGATATGCCTTTTTCTACATTAATTGAGAATAATAATGAATCTATGGATGTGAATTTTGTTGGTAAGAACAATTTTGGTAACAACGCATATAGAGGTAATTTTAATTCTAGGTCGTTTCCTAGTAATTCCTCTAATAATTATGGTAATTCCTACAACAATTCTTATGGAAATTATAATAAGATGCCCTCTGATTTTGAATATAGTATTAAAGAATTTATTAGTTCACGAAAGAGTTTCAATGCTTTGCTTGAAGAAAAATTGCTTAAGATTGATGAGTTGGTTAGGAACGTGGATAGAATTTCTCTTGATGTTGATTCTTTGAAACTTGGATCTATTCCACCTAAGCATGATTTCAATGAGTCTCTCAAAGCCATGAGAATTTCCATTGATGAGTGAAATTAAAAAACCGCTAGGATGCGTGCAAAAAAGGCTTGCTTTGTGAAAGTGTGTTCTTCTAGTTTTCATGATAATAAGGATGAAGATATAAAAGTGATTGATGTGTCCCCTATCAAATCCTTGTTTTGTAATATGAATCTTGATAATGATGGGACTGGAGATGAGTCAACTTTAGTTAGATGGCGTCCCAAAAATGCGGAGTTTTTAGATCTTGATGCTAAAATTGGTAAAAGTGGGATTGAAGAGATTAAAACTTTAGATAGCAGCGAACCCACTATCTTGGATTTGAAGGAATTTAATTATGATAATTGGTCTTTGATAGATTGTATTTCCTTGTTGCAATCTGTGCTAAATTCTCCTCATGCTTATAGTCAAAATAAAGTATTACTAAACATATCATTTATGCTTTAATGCAATCTTACAAAGAAAAATTTGAGTTGGAAGTTTCTATCCCTAGAAAACTTTATGATGAGTGGGAACTTACAATTAAAATTAAAATTAAATATCATGAATGCTAGGCTTTGTGTGATTTGGGTGCTAGTGTTTCCATGATCCCAAAAACTTTGTGTGATTTGCTAGGTTTCCGTGAATTTGATGATTGTTCTCTAAACTTGCACCTTGCAGATTCCACCATTAAGAAACCTATGGGAAAAATTAATGATGTTATTATTGTTGGAAATAGGAATTGTGTGCCCATAGATTTCATTGTTCTTGATATAGATTGCAATCCTTCATGTCCTATTATTCTTGGTAGACCTTTCCTTAGAACGATTGGTGCAATTATTGATATGAAGGAAGGGAATATTAGATTCCAATTTCCATTAAGGAAAGGAATGGAACACTTCCCTAGAAATAAAATTAAATTACCATATGAATCTATTATGAGAGCCACTTGTGGATTCCCTACCAAAGATGGCAATACCTAGATCTATCCTCGCTTTTATGCCTAGCTAGGGGCGTTAAACAATAGCGCTTGTTGGGAGGCAACCCAATTTTATTTTTATTTTTTGCTTTTTGATTCTGTTTAGTAATAAATAATTCATCTATCCTGTGTTTTGGTTGTGTTTTTTGTGTTTAATTAGTGTTTGTGCCAAGCAGAACCGTTGGCAAGACTTGGGGAAAGTCTTTTTGATCGTGCTGTAAAAACAGAAACTTTAGCGCTCGCAAGAATTACTGCCATTTTTCATTGGAGAGTGATATTTAGTAAATTATTTTTGAAGATGATCAATAGATAAATTCATCACGACCAGAAATTTATTTTAGAATTTTTGGGGTTCCAGAAGTAGTCGAAACCTACAGATTACTAGAGGCTGTTCTGTTTTTGACAGATTCTGTTTTTCGTGTGTTGTTTGCTTATTTTGATGAATCTATGGATAGTAATAGAGTTTATGAACCATAGAGAAGTTGGAATACAGTATATTCAACACCAATATAAATAAATAATGAGTTCATTACAGTACCTTCAAGTAGTGTTTTGTTTTCTTTCGCTAACGGACCTCACGAGATTTTTCTGTTAAGTTTTGTGTTGTGAAGTTTTCATGTTTTAGGTAAAGATTTGATGGATGATGGAACAAGGAGTGGCAAGAGCCTAAGCTCGGGGATACCCAAGGCACCCCAAGGTAAAATCCAAGGAAACCAAAAATCTTAAGCTTGGGGATGCCCCGGAAGGCATCCTCTCTTTTGTCTTCGTTCATCGGCAACTTTACTTGGAGCTATATTTTTATTCACCACATGATATGTGTTTTGCTTGGAGCGTCTTGTACGATTTGAGTCTTTTCTTTTTAGTTTATCACAATCATCCTTGCTGTACACACCTTTTTAGAGAGACACATATGAATCGGAATTTATTAGAATACTCTATGTGCTTCACTTATATCTTTTGAGCTATATAGTTTTTGTTCTAGTGCTTCACTTATATATTTTAGAGCACGATGGTGGTTTTAATTTATAGAAATTATTGATCTCTCATGCTTCACTTATATTATTTTGAGAGTCCTTTAGAACAGCATGGTAATTTGCTTTCAGGAATAATAAAAACTTTCATATAAGTGCATTGAATACTATGAGAAGTTTGATACTTGATAATTGTTTTGAGATATGGAGATGGTGATATTAGAGTCATGCTAGTTGAGTAGTTGTGAATTTGAGAAATACTTGTGTTGAAGTTTGTGATTCCCGTAGCATGCATGTATGGTGAACCATTATGTGATGAAGTCGGAGCATGATTTATTTGTTGATTGTCTTCCTTATGAGTGGCGGTTGGGGACGAGCGATGGTCTTTTCCTACCAATCTATCCCCCTAGGAGCATGCGCGTAGTACTTTGTTCTGATAACTAATAGATTTTTGCAATAAGTATGTGAGTTATTTATGACTAATGTTGAGTCCATGGACTATACGCACTCTCACCCTTCCACATTTGCTAGCCTCTCTATTACCGCGCAATTTTCGCCGGTATCATACACCCACCATATACCTTCCTCAAAACAACCACCATACCTTCCTATTATGGCATTTCCATAGCCATTCTGAGATATATTTCCATGCAACATTCCATCGTTCCGTTTGTTATGACATGCTTCATCATTGTCATATCGCCATGCATGATCATGTAGTTGACATAGTATTTGTGGTCAAGCCACCTGTCATAATTTTTTCATACATGTCACTCTTGATTCATTGCATATCCCGGTACACCACCGGAGGCATTCACATAGATTCATATTTTGTTCTAAGTATTGAGTTGTAATTCTTGAGTCATAAGTAAAAACAAGTGTGATGATCATCATTATTAGAGCATTGTCCCAGTGAGGAAAGGATGATGGAGAGTATGATTCCCCCACAAGTCAGGATGAGACTCCGGACGAAAAAAAGAGGCCAAAAGAAAAAAAAGGCCCAAATAAAAAAATGAGAGAAAAAGAGATAAGGGACAATGCTACTATCCTTTTACCACACTTGTGCTACAAAGTAGCACCCTGATCTTCATAATAGATAGTCTCCTATGTTCTCACTTTCATAAACTAGTGGGAATTTTACATTATAGAACTTGGCTTGTATATTCCAATGATGGGTTTTCTCAAATTGCCCTAGGTTTTCGTGAGCAAGCAAGTTGGATGCACACCCACTTAGTTTCTTTTGTTGAGCTTTCATACACTTGTAGCTCTAGTGCATCTGTTGCATGGCAATCCCTACTCACTCGCATTGATATCTATTGATGGGCATCTCCATAGCCCGTTGATACGCCTAGTTGATGTGAGACTATCTTCTCCTTTTTGTCTTCTCCACAACCACTATTCTATTCCACCTATAGTGCTATGTCCATGGCTCACGCTCATGTATTGCGTGAAAGTTGGAAAAGTTTGAGAACATAAAAAGTATGAAACAATTGCTTGGCTTGTCATTAGGGTTGTGCATGATTTAATATTTTGTGTGATGAAGATAGAGCATAGCCAGACTAAAGGATTTTGTAGGGATAACTTTCTTTGGCCATGTTATTTTGAGAAGACATGATTGCTTAGTTAGTATGCTTGAAGTATTATCATTTTTATGTCAATATTAAACTTTTATCTTGAATCTTTAGGATCTGAACATTAATTCCATAATAAAGAAAATTGCATTGAAAAATATGTTAGGAAGCATTCCACATCAAAAATTCTATTTTTGTCATTTACCTACTCGAGGACGAGCAGGAATTAAGCTTGGGGATTCTTGATACGTCTCCAACGATCTATAATTTATTAATGTTCCATGCTATTATATATTCTGTTTTGGATGTTTAATAGGCTTATTTATATACTTTTATATTGTTTTGGGACGAACCTATTAACCGGAGGCCCAGCCCAAATTGTTCTTTTTTTGCCTATTTTAGTGTTTCTTAGAAAAAGAATATCAAACAGACTCCAAACGGAATGAAACCTTTGGGAGCGTAATTTTTGGAACAAACGTGATCCGGAGGACTTGGAGTGGACGTCAAGCAACCAACGAGGAAGCCACGAGGCCGGGGAGCGCCTACCCCCCCCCCCCCGGGCGCGCCCTCCACCCTCGTGGGCCCCTCGTGGCTCCACCGACCTACTTCTTCCTCCTATATATACCTACATACCCTGAAAACATTAGAGGGCACCACGAAAAGCTAATTCCACCACCGCAACCTTCTTTACCCATGATATCCCATCTTGGGGCCTTTTCCGGTGTCCGCCGGAGGGGGCATTGGTCACGGAGGGCTTCTACATCAACACCATAGCCTCTCCGATGATGTGTGAGTAGTTTACCTCAGACCTTCGGGTCCACACTTATTAGCTAGATGGCTTCTTCTCTCTCTTTAGATCTCAGTACAAAGTTCTCCTTGATTCTCTAGGACATCTATTTGATGTAACTCTTTTTGTGGTGTGTTTCTCGAGATCTGATGAATTGTGGGTTTATGATCAAGATTATCTATGAACAATATTTGAATCTTATATGAATTCTTTTATGTATGATTGGTTGTCTTTGCAAGTCTCTTCGCATTATCAGTTTGGTTTGGCCTACTAGATTGACCTTTCTTGCAATGGGAGAAGTGCTTAGCTTTGGGTTCAATCTTGCGGTGCTTGATCCCAGTGAAAGTAGGGGAAATGACACGTATTGTATTGTTGTCATCGAGGATAAAAAGATGGGGATTATATCATATTGCATGAGTTTATCCCACTACATCATGTCATCTTGCATAAAGCCTTACTTCGTTCTTGTGAACTTAATACTCTAGATGCATGCTGGATAGCGGTCGATGTGTGGAGTAATAGTAGTAGATGCAGGAAGGAGTCCGTCTACTTGTCACGGACGTGATGCCTATATACATGATCATACCTAGATATTCTCATAACTATGCTCAATTCTATCAATTTGTAGACAGTAATTTGTTCACCCACCGTAATACTTATGCTATCTTGAGAGAAGCCACTGATGAAACCTATGGCTCCCGAGTCTATTTTCCATGATATAAGTTTCCAATCTATTTTATTTCGCAATCTTTACTTTCAATTTATATCATAAAAATACAAAAAAATATTTATATTATTATTATCATCTCTATTAAATCTCACTCTTGCAAGTGGTCGTGAAGGGATTGACAACCCCTTTATTGCGTTTGTTGCGAGGTTCTTATTTGTTTGTGTAGGTACGAGGTGACTCACGAGTGGTCTCCTACTGGATTGATACATTGGTTCTCAAAAACTGAGGGAAATACTTATGCTGCTTTGCTGCATCACCCTTTCCTCTTCAAGGGAAAACCAACGCATGCTCAAGATGTAGCAACGGCGCCGTCGATGGAGACCCGCCATGGCTACTCGGTGTCAAGAACCGGCAGCCTCGTCAGATTGAATAAAAGATAAAATGCAGTGGTGAGTGCAGAACCTCCTTGCTGGCGCCGAGTGGGCCTCGGCTTCATCGGATGAATTGGTGAGGGTGCTGTGGTTCCGGTGGGGTAGGTCAAGACGGCGCTGTGGGGATTGAGGTGGCACGCTAGACGAGGCGAACATCGGGTCAGCTCCTTGGAGGTGGAGGACGGGGCAGCTGATCCTGCAGGACGACGAGATCGATGACGGATCCTCATCCGGTGCGGTCAATGAGGGATGGCGAGATGTTGCGGTGGACGACGTCGTCGGGGAAGAGTCTCCGGCTGGGCGGCGGTCGAGAGGCTGACGAAGGAGCGTGGGGTTTCGCGGGTTTTGGCGGCCTCGGTGTACGAATAGGGGGCGAAGGGGAAGGTAGGGGAGCCATGGCTTAGGGGCGTACTTGCCTGAAATTTAGGGTTAGTTACCAGCTTACCCCCACCGGTTTTGCCACCGCGACGTCGAGCTGGCATTTCCGGCTTAGGGGTAGAAGGGAGATTTCACGTGTCTGGGCTGCGGGACCGATTTTGGATGAGGAGGGAGTTTTCGTGCGGGTCGAAATTTCAGGATAACAAGGCGCGGCGTGGGTTGAAGAGGCGGGAGTTTCAAAGCAGATGAGACAAAAGAAATTCAAGCTTGAAAATTTCGGGATAACAAGGCGCGGATTCCTTGTTGGGAAGAACAAACTTAACGTGTACAAAAAAATTCATACAAGACACAAGAGAGTCATGTCCCCTTTTAATAAATTGCTATAGATGTCATTGAAAAAACTACAAGAAAAATGTAAAAAAATTTGAGAGAACAAGATTACCCTGTACAGTACCAAATCGATTCGCACATCCCTCAACCACAACAAAAAACAAATCAATTCGCACCAAAAGAAAGAGTCATGTCCATTTTTATATGATTACAAATGCCAGGATCTCGAATTTCAATTTTTGAATTCACGTTATGTTGAATTAGAATATATCGTTAGGTGACCTTGTGGTTTATAATGGATGTAGTCCTACATTTTGATCTTCCATCATATATGAACATTTTACTCCGCCCTATGAACATATATATTGTCGTCTACCATATGGACTAAATTTGAATCAATTTTCCTTACTTGAATACGATTGTTGTCAAGTTATACAATAATTTAAATATTATCTTGATAACAAAATACATGCATATAACAGTAATCATATTTCACTATGAACTACATGTACCATACGATCTCCAATTCAAATATTTGTATCCATTTTATGTTGAATTCAAATCTGAGTACATTAGTCTAGGTAGCGAGATGTTCAGGATAATCTAAACCATGTTTTCATATGTATATTTTTTGGCGAATTGGGACAAGTTTTGGTATAAGCTTCTTGCAAAACCGGAGATTATCTCAGCAAGGCTCGTGGTTCCGAAAGGGAACGTATCACCTTTGTATGCAAAATGATATACGCTGCCTCCCCCTGATTTTCTTTACAGAGGTAACATAGAACTATATGAGTGCCCCGTTAAATTTTGGAATTATTCCGGGTTCATTTGGCCTCTTTTATACATTAATTGAGTTTTTGGACATTTAATATGCATAATCCAAATTTGAACTGCAATCACATGTTCCGGTGCACCAAAGTTCGTTGAAAAATCACATGTGTGTCCTTGGGTGAATTTCTAGGTCCCATGCAAGAAATGGGAATGAAATTCAAACATCTTGGCATCGTGACTCGGCCGAGAACATTGAGAAACTTGGTTTTAAATTCATGTAAATGCAAAACACGCCTGAAAATTATGAAACTTGGCATGGTTTCATGTTATCATACTACCATGCCGTGGTAAAAAAATTGGTCGAATTGGAAGAAATGTTGGTATAAGCTTCTTGCATACCGGAGCTTCTCTCAAGAAGGCTCGTGGTTCTGAGAGGGAACATGTCACCTTTGAGTGCGAAACAATATATGCTTCCCCCCTTGAGTTTATTTACAAAGGCAACATAGAACTATATGAGTGCCCTGTTAAATTTTGGAATTATTCGGGGTTCATTATGTGGCACCCCGGCTCAGAGCAACCGGTTTACCATGCATTGCCAGCCGAGAGACCATGTATTCTAGCAACACATAACATCTTGTTATAGAAAACAACTGCTTTATTGATGCTAGTGGATCAAAGTTTACATTACAACAGGTAGCGAGGGCAAGTGGCACACACGGTGCGGCTGAACAATATGTTCATTGTTTAGTGAACATAAAGGCCTCGATCATAACAACTACACGGCAGCGGAACAACGTCGTAGCGGAAGCTCCATAGCACAGGGACACCGATATGGACACAATCTAGACTCGGACAGCATTCCTCTCCAACAAGGCTTTTCCTGAAAGCTGGCATGACACGCCAGGTCAGTACATTGAATGTAATTGCAAGCTCACAATAGACATAAACATAATGACAAACAATATCATGATATTTAACCAATTATTAATAATGCAACAATATATTCAACATGCTGTGATCATATCCTTGTGAGAGAAAAAATCCTCTTACCAACGGTGATCACTTCTTGGATCACCACCGTACCAACCTCAAAATCTTAACCATGAATATCTCGTGATCATTCCGGCGATCACAACCTCAAGCCATACTAGGTCTAAAATAGTGATCCTTCCAGCGATCACAACCACGACCAACACATGGTCCTGTCCAACCCGATGGCCTTCCCGCCATCATCAACAGTGCAGAGTTCATAACTTAGTGTGCAATTATTATTAAATGTTGACCCATGGTGTGACCTACTTTCGAGCGTGTCCATAACCGTGGACTCGGCTATCAATAGATTAATACACTCTACAGAGGTAGCGCACTGTACCCACACCACGGAACCCATGGCCTCGTACTCCCATTCGGGTGGACAAATGGCATTCCGACGAAACCACTCCATTGCCATGACACTCTCTCGGCCACTCCGACCCACTCCTAACGGGCCTAGTCCTAGGTGGCCCCGTGTCTACCAAAGACACAACGACCACCATCGTGGCCAAAACGTCCCTCACGGGGACCGGTACCAAAAAACTCAACAATGGGCACACAAGGTTATGTCTGCTTACCGGGCCAGGGTACCGCACGCCCATAACCTTCCCTACTTGGAGGCACTGACCAGAGGCATGACAATGGACTGAATAAAGGCCTTCACATACAGGCAAATGTGGTTGCACTGGGAAAAACTCGATTCAGTGGCACCATGACCCGGTCAATGATATATTCAAGTTGTATTATTATCAGGTTCAACTTAAATTGAAACTAACCAGTGTCATAGTATGCCATGAAGTGCAACAATAACATATGCATCACATATTAATGGAAAAGACTGAGTCAACTATATCCACACTAAGCTTAACCATCAACAACTCTTGACACTCCTATGGTCAAGATTAAACCTCACATTAAACAGAATCTTCTCTAACATGTTTTATCATTTTTCTCATGCAAGAAAAATAACTTCAATTAATTACTTATATACATAACCATATTATTTCTACCATAGCAAAAATTAATTCTAGTCTCTTTTGTTAACTTAGTTAGCTCTAAACTTTCTGTAACACAAGCATATTAACTTGAACAAGCACTTAACAGAATATGAATAACACAAAAATGATCTATATGCATGGATTAAATCATTCATTCAAGTAGGAAAATCACAAATATTGCAGTGGCACCATGAAAATGTTGTTGTGGCTTGCCTTAGTGCAGATGAGGTTCACAAACCTCCTGGTGATCCTCAAGATAAGCTTCACTGCTCTGAAAACAATTACAAACACAAAAAGAAATCATCAAGAACCCTTCTGAAAATCACCATAAAATCTAGACAGCAGGGGAAAATCCCATTTTTGGTGAGCTGCTAGATTTCTTTGCAAAGAACACAATGCAAAAAGAATCAATTCATTTGGACTTATGGTTGAAAATTTATAGTTGTTTGAAGCTCTCTAGATAAATATGAATTTGAATTTAAATAAACAGACTGGAAGGGGGTGACGTCGAAGGCGTAAAGCCTCGGGGCACCACCACTCGTATCGCTTCGCACGAGTACTGAGTTGCTGACTAGCGGGCCCCGCTAGTCAGATGAGGGGGAGAGGGGAAACGAGACAGGGGGCGGCGCGGCTTCACCGGAGCAAACGCCAGCGACGAGGGCTCCTTAGACAAAACGAGAGGGAGGGATCGAGAGAGGAGAATGAGGCGCACCTGCCCGTACCCATAGAGTAGCTAGGGGTAGTCGGACGATGTAAGAATCTTCCTCTCTAGTGGAGACAGGAAGAGGAGCTCGCCGGAGACGAAGACGACGGCGAGCAGATGCGACTCCAAGGGCTCCAACTGAGCGGAATGGCACCACCGCAGAGTGGCGGAGGCCCTGGAAGGGTTGCCCAGGCCTGGGAGGGGCCGGAGCTACGGGGACGACCCAAGGGCATCGCCGGCGAGCTCGAGCTCGGGGACGGTTGCCTGCGGCCTGCCCGACCGTGCTACGGTCCTCTACTAGGTTGTGGAGTGTGTGGGAGTGGTGGATGATGCTCGAGGAGGCTAGGGGGTGGCTCTATTTATAGCCGAGCATCGAGGGGGGTTCGGGATCCACCGGTGGACACTTGGACACGGCGCCCGGCGATGAGTGGCGTCAGTGAGAGAGGGAGAAGGAGACGGAGCTCACGCGAAGGCTGTGGGCGAACGGGGACGAGCACCTGGGCACTGGGCTGACAACGAGCACAGTGCGCACCGCACTGTTTCGTTGGTCGGACTGTGCCCGTGCTCGTTGTGGCGAGCTCCGGCGTCGGGGAGTGCAAGGGGAGAGTTAATGGGGCTAAGACAAAGATGGTGGCGAGGTTTGGCACGCTTAGGCAGGTGGGGAAGCGAGCACGCGATCAATAGAGGCTCGGGCGCGTCGCAAAGTGCGTCGGCCACATGCCAGCATACCTGGATGAACGCAGTCACCGCGTGAACTCTGAGCTTATGCCGACCAAAGCCCAAACTTCATGTCTGGCATGTTGTTCGTGGTAGTTTTGAATGTTACCACGGTTTGGTTTGGATCATGACGTGGTAGAAAAGATTTCACAAGCCTAGTAAGTTTCTGATCAGTAACTTTGAGATCTTACTGTGGTCAAATGGATGGGAGTTGGGAGCTATGGTTTGGAGGGTAGCAATCATCTACTAAGTGATGATGCACAAGAAAAATCAGGCCCAAAGGAGCAAGTAAAATGGTAGTTGCTGTAGCAAAAATATTCCAAAAAGTCATGTAGTACTTTTGCTCAGGAAGGTGCCCTAGGGTTCCACGAATATTTGTGAATTTTCTCAGATTTTTGTGGGCAAGAAAAATTGGGGTTGCTTTGGAGCACATTGATCTAGCTAGGGTTTAAGAGAGGGAAATGAATATTTTTCATTAAGGAAAAATATTCCAAATATTATTTTGAGATGAACCAGAGGGTAACGATGGTTAGAGAGGGAAATGGGACACTTGGGTGAAAGCCAAGGGGTACCCAAGTGTTTAAGTCCATATGAAAGGATTCAAAAACCCCAAATTTCAAAATCAATCCACTGAAAATCACGCAAATAAAGGAGGGCGAAAACTAGGTTGTCACATGTTTGGCCTTTTTATACATTAGTTGAGTTTCTGGTCATTTAATGTGCATAATTCAAATTTGAACTACAAGCACATGCTCCCATGGTTGAAAAATCACATGTGTGTCCTCGGGTGAATTTCTAGGTCCCATGCAAGAAATTGGAATGAAATTCAAACATCTGTTCATCGTGCCTCGACCGAGAACATTGAGAAACTTGGTTTAAAAATTCTTGTAAATCCAAAACACGCCTGAAAATCATGAAACTTGCCACGGTGTCATGTCATGGTGCTACCATGCTGTGGTAAAAAATTGGCCTAATAGGAACAATTTTTTGGTATAAGCTTCTTGCAAACCAGAGCTTCTCTCAAGAAGGCTCGTAGTTCTGAGAGGGAACGTGTCACCTTTGAGTGCGAAACAATATACGCTGCCCCGTTGAGTTTCTTTATAGAGGCAACATAGAACTACATGAGTGCCCTTTTAAATTTTGGAATTATTCCAGGTTCGTTTGGCCTTTTTTATACATTAATTGAGTTTCTGGTCATTTGATGTGCATAATTCAAATTTGAACTACAAGCACATGCTCCCGTGCACCAAAGATGGTTGAATAATCACATGTGTGTCCTCGGGTGAATTTCTAGGCCCCATACAAGAAATGGGAATGAAATTCAAACCTCTGGGCAATGTGGCTCGGCCAAGAACATTGAGAAACTTGGTTTTAAAATTCTTGTAAATCCAAAACACGCCTGAAAATCATGAAACTTGGCATGGTGTCATGTCATGGTACTACCATGTTGTGGTAAAAAAATGACAGAATAGGAACAAGTTTTGGTATAAGTTTCTTGCAAACTCGAGCTTCTCTCAAGAAGCCTCGTGGTTCTGAGAGGGAACGTGTCACCTTTGTGTGCATAATTCAAATTTTAAATACAAGCACATGCTCCAGTGCACCAAAGCTGGTTGAAAAATCACATGTGTGTCCTCGGGTAAATTTCTAGGTCCCATGCAAGAAATGGGAATGAAGTTCAAACATCTGGGCGTCGTGGCTCGGCTGGAAACATTGAGAAACTTGGTCTTTTAATTTCTCTAAATCCAAAACACGCATGAAAATCATGAAACTTGGCTTGGTGTCATGACATGGCACCAACATGTTGTGGTAATTTTGCTATCCGATTTGCGAAGGCGCACACATTAACAACCAACAAAGTCATTTTGGAACAAGTGTTGTCACGTTACAATCGGAAACACAAGTATTATCGAAACCGTGGGCGTTCTATTTACCATTTACATGCCACCACGCGTCCCCTTTTTTTATTAGCTAGGAGGCGACGTGCAGGGTAGCTATTTGAGTACGGGAGGCGTGCGATCAGACCCCTGCGCGTGCTTATCGGGAGAAGAGCCCTTTGACCTCCATCTATCGTGCACCTCTCTCCCAAGGTCTCCATTAATGGCGCCCGGGCCTCTGTTTAATGGTGTGGCTATGTCTCTCTCGATTGAGATTTAAGAGAGGAAAAAGAAAATCTTAGAAGAAAATTTTGCACGAATCTTGATGTAAGATCCGACGGACCTATATAGCATCTACTTTGACTTATGGCAAGATTGATGAATATATATATAAGGACGACAAGAGTGGATAATACTTGTCTTACATAATTAGGAAGATAATTAAAAAAGCCACATGCGGCCACGTCTAAAATACACAAGGGCAAAAGAAGAAGGAAGACACATACAATGATCTGGCTCGCTGATCTCTACTTTCTTTATGCGCTGCAGGTCGCGGAGACTAGTTCTCGCGGCAAGCAGCGATGTTCTCTTACATCAGTTTCATGTCCTTAATACGCTGCTTGGTAGCATCCTGTGCTTCCTCCACCAGCCTTTCGTGCTGGATGCGGAGCATCGCATTCTCGTCCATAAGTTTCTTGATGATCACGCCCGTCCTTTGCAAGAAGGCAGCGGTCTCCTCCTCCTGCTTCGCATTTCCCGTGATCTTTGCCCTCAACAGGTCGTGCTTGGCTCGGAGCTTCACATTTCCCTCCCCTAGTTGTCGGATGACGCCGGTAGCCTCATCATGCAACCTCGCCCAGCCGGATAGCTGATCCATCTGCTATGGACGATCGCATGCATGCGCCTATAAGAGTCCTCGCCTGCCGGCGAGAAATTTACAAAGGCCGCCGCAGCGCGGCCGGACCTCCGTGCTGCTTCGGCGGCACGGAGGGACATCTCTGCTACTTCTGTGGTGCGGCCGGACCAATCTGCTACATCGATGGCACAGTAGGACCTCTGTGCTGCTTCGGCGGCACGGCGGGACCTCTGTGCTGCTACTGCTTCTTGGCTGGACATGTCGACTACTTTTGCGGTGAGGCAGGACATCTCTCGTGCTTCCTCTTCCATGCTCGCCTCTCCCTGGTGGAAATCTCTCGACCCAGAACTCACACTAGCTATGGCAGACGCAAAGGAACGATGTTGAATGACTTGATTGTTTTTTGTGGATGAGGAGTTGAGGAGGAATGTGCAGTCATCTTGGCATAGTAGTATTTATTACCGAGTACTACTAATACGCTCCTAAGTGGGAAACCGTTTAGGTTGTGATCGGTGTGAATAGGTTTGCAATTAAATATAGCGTGGTAGTAATTTGGAATGTGATGAGACACAAGCTCAAAATTTATTGACGATTCTAGTTTCGAAGTGCGGCACTATTCCCGGATGGCGTAACGTGGGCACGTGTTCTCGGCCATGCTATAGCATATGCCATGGTACTACTTCTTTTTCTACTGCCGTGTATGTGCAATAACTAGCACCATCGGATACATATCTTACGGTTATTGGGGTGTTCGACAGCAATAGCCTCGTGGCGAGCTATAGACTAGTCTTTTTTCACACCCATTACATCCACACATATCATCTCTCTCCCTCTTTCCCACGCACACACCTATCTCTCGGGACTTCTCGCACGCACCATCTCTAGCTCCCTAGGTCAATGCCACCCACATACACTTGTACTCTGAGTTTAGTACGTTATACAGGAAGAGAAGAGGTGCACGCACGCACTCGTCCTCTCTCACACACGGATATGTAGCTATGAATTGTAGTGTTCTCAACCCTCCGATTGGCTCTATCATAGGTTTCATGTTGCTCCTTGGCCATGAGATTGAGAAGTTTAAAACGCGGAGGCTAAGATGGAGGTGCGAGGTTTTGGTTAATGTGCGGGCCGCACACGGCACGAACACGACACGAGCTCCATCTGCCTGTTGCGCCTACAGTCGGTGAGTTGTCCAAGTATAGACACAACCAGGCCCTCCTTGGTATCCACGCCTCGACTTAGACTAGTCACAGTGTGGAGTAACTTAGAGTAGTAACATGCACATGTTACTAGTCTATGTTACTACCTCCAGAGTGGGTAGTAACATATGTGTTGTGTTATGCATCATTCCATTTATTAGGTTGTAGACTCATCTTTTTTGATATGTGTGATGTTACAGTAACTAGCTATGTTACCACATGCCTCTCTTTCTTCATTAATTGCATGCCACATCATCTATTTTGTCTAGATAAGTGTGATGCACTACTAGAGAAAGGGCTATAGATGGGATTGACACTAATGGGGCACCAGACAAGCGGTGCGCCATTAGTATATACTAATGGCGCACCACCTTCTGATACATAATTAGAGTTGAAACTACTAATGGCGCACCTGGCCCAGGGTGCGCCATTAGTATCAAAAAAAAGTTTGAACTAGTGCGCCTGTCCAAACATAGTAATGGCGCATCCAGATACAGTGCGCCATTACTAGTTGTAACTAGTAATGGCGCACCGGTCGGAAAGTGCGCCACTAATGTTGTTTTTTTATTATATTTTTTATTCCTTTTTTTGCAAAACTACTAATGGCGCACTGTGGAACACTGCGCCATTAGTATGTTTTCTTTTTTTTCTTTTGCAAAACTACTAATGGCGCACCACCAGAAGGTGCGCCATTAGTAACCTGGATTACTAATGGCGCATTTAGAGTTGGTGCGCCATTAGTAAGTGGGCAGCAACAAGATATTTTGGACAGCCTCTCCTACCCACACTCACTTTCTCCCCATTTCATTCTCTCCACCTCCTCCTTGTCTCGGGTGCCTCCTCTTTTTCACCTCATTTCCACCATAGATTCATTCAATTTAAGTGGTTAAATTACCTTGTTTTGATAGGTAAGTGAGGGGGGAAGCTATATTTATGTTGTTCTCCCTACAACAATGTGCACATGCACTTTTTATGGTCTAGCTAGATCTATGTATGTTCGTGGTGTTGCATATGTTTGTGGTGTTGCATATGTGTTTGTGTTTGGAGGTGTACCGGTATTTGAAATGCGATAGTTGCCAATATTTTGCCGGAATGTTGATTCATTTCCGTTTCGGCGAGAATTTTGGCATTAAGCATTCTTTTTGGTCCTATTTTTAGGGAAAGTCATGCCAAATTTTTTCTTGGTTCTAAAATATCGTTTTGCTCTACCCCGCAGGCGACCATGGTCCGCATGATGACCGAAGGAATCGTGAATAGGTTTTTGAGGTCCGCGAAGGCCGAGATACTTCAAAAGAACAAGACGGAGATAAGATGTCCGTGTCGAAGATGCAAGCTGAAGAGCCTTATTGCGGACCCGGAATCCGGGTAGGTGCGGGACCACTTGCTCTTGTGTGGTTTCATGGATGGCTATCAGTGGCAAGGTGATGAAGATGACTACGAAGTCGTCAATGGGGGCCGGGCAAGAAATGAGGAAGGGCAGCAAGACAACCACCGTGGCTCGGGCAGGCGAGAAGACGAAGAATCCCCGGGAGATGATCCCGACGGTGATGCTGTACACAGTCATCATGTAGAAGATGCAGGACATGATGATGAGGAAGATGCCGGAGCAGACGACGGGCATGATCATGAAGATGATGATGCCGGCGGAGCAGACGACGCTGGAACATCGACGGGCTGGGTGCAGGACCCTCATATTCAAGAGCTGCTTCTCAAGCAGATGGATAACGCAAGAGCTGCCGCCCGAGAGAAAGCCAAGATGGATCAACTTGAGTTAGACGCGGTTACTCCATTGTATGAAGGATGCAGGCCCGAGGATACCCGCCTGAAAGTAACGCTCATGGCTCTGGAGATGAAGGTAAAACACAAAATGACTGACGCATGCTTCGACGAGAACATGTCATTCTGGCACGAACGTCTTCCCAAGGGGAACAAGTGCCCGACCAGTTTGGAGGAGGCGAAGAAAATCGTGTGTCCTCTGGATTTACCGCACGTGAAATACCATGTGTGCATGAACAATTGCATCATTTATCAGGACGAGCACGCAGAGTCTACCATATGTCCGGTGTGCATCGTCACTCGATACAAGAAGAGGAAGAAAGCTCCTCGAAAAGTGGTGTGGTACTTTCCGATCACTCCTCGTCTGTAGCGGTATTTCGCGGACCCTAAGGTAGCAAAGCTCCTATGTTGGCACGCGGATAGGGAGGAGAAGAAGCGAGAAGATGACGCAAATGATCCGTAGATAGATAAAAAAGACAAGATGCTGAGTCACCCTAAGGATGCGAGCCAGTGGCAAGCGTTGAACTTCAAAGACCTAGAAATTGGGAACGATCCAAGGAACATCGTGCTGGGCGCGAGCACCGATGGAGTCAATCCGTTTGGCAGCCAGAGAAGCACACATAGCACCTGGCCTGTGTTTGTGTGGATGTACAACCTTCCCCCTGGTTGTGCATGAAGAGCAAGTACATTCACATGAGTATGCTAATTGAAGGACCGAAACAACCAGGGAATGACATCAATCTGTATCTGGGGCTGCTGAAAGAGGAGCTTGACACGCTGTGGAAAACGCCAGCCAATACGTGGGACGCCGCAGAGAAAGAATATTTCCCTATGGGAGCCGTGCTGCTCACGACGGTGCACGACTATCTCGGTTACGAATATGTCGCGGGGCAGGTGGTCCACGGATTTTCTGGATGCGTCAGGTGCATGGATGACACAACGTATCGCCAGCTAGATAGAGATCCCGGGTCTTCGAAAACCGTGTTCATGGGACATCGAAGGTGGCTTCGCGACGATGACCCGTGGAGAAAACGCAAGGATCTGTTCGATGGTGAAACCGAACCCCGAGGACACCCGCGTACGAGGAGCAGCGAGGAAATAGACGAGCTGTTGAAAAATTGGAAAGATTGCCCACTGCCGGGAAAGAAGCAAAAGGCGCCAGAGCCGGGAAAGAAGCGAAAGGCGCCAGAGCCGCTGGTGAAGGTATGGAAAACGAGGTCTGTTTTCTGGGACTTGCCGTACTGGAAGATCCACCGTGTGCCTCACAGCCTTGATGTAATGCATATCACGAAGAACGTGTGCGAGAGTCTGCTTGGTACCCTGCTCAACATGCTAGAGAGGACCAAAGATGGGCCGAAAGCAAGGGCAGACTTGAAATCAATGGGCATCAGGCAGGAGCTTCACGCTATATATGATGATGATGATGATGATGATGATGATGAGGCGAAGCAGGACACGGAAAGTCGTCGCAAAGGCAAAAAGGCCAAGAAGACCAGAAATGACTACCCTCCCGCGTGCTTCACTCTAAGTCAGGAGGAGATCGAGCAGTTTTTCACCTGCCTCCTAGGAGTAAAACTTCCTTACGGTTACGCGGGGAAGATAAGCAGATACCTAGACCCAGCGAAGCATAAGTTCAGTGGGATGAAGTCTCACGACTGTCACGTGCTGATGACGTAGATACTTCCAGTTGCAATCCATGAGATCATGGACGCGCACGTCCGTGAAACGCTATTTGGCCTATGCAACTTTTTTGATGTCATCTCTCGGAAGTCTGTTGGCGTGAGGCAACTCAGAAGGCTACAGGAAGAGATCGTGGTGATACTATGCGAGCTTGAGATGTACTTCCCGCCCGCATTCTTTGACGTTATGGTGCATCTGCTGGTCCATACCATGGACGATATCATCCAACTCGGGCCGACGTTCCTGCACAGCATGATGCCGTTCGAAAGGATGAATGGTGTCATCAAAGGATACGTTCGCAACATGTCACGTCCAAAGGGAAGCATAGCTAGGGGCTTTCTGAACAAAGAGTGCATCTCCTACTGCACGAATTATCTAGGCATCGAGAACCCCGTTGGTCTGCCCGTCAACAGGCACATCGGCAGGCTCGCTGGATGGGGTCACTGTGAAGGTCGCCGCGAAATGCATGTCGACTTCGAGGATCGACTCGCCGACTTTGAAAGAGCAAACCTAGTCGTGCTACAACACATAGACGTGGTCGATCCTTGGGTGGTAGAGCACAAAACCTTTATTAAGAAGACGTAAAATGACCGAGGCCAACAGAGGACGGACGGAGATATACTCAAAGAGCACAACTCATCTTTCACGCGTTGGTTCAAGCAGAAGCTTCTGTCGTACCCTTTACATGAGGATTCTTCCGCGGAAGAACAACTCATATTCGCCTTGTCACAGGGCGCCGAGCACAACCTGATGACCTATGAGGCGTACGATATCAATGGCTACACATTCTACACCGAGGCCAAGGACATGAAGAGCGATGGTTATCAGAACTCTGGGGTAACGATGGAATCCTACACCGGTAACGACAAGGACAGATACTACGGAAGGATCGAGGAGATCTGGGAGCTGAGCTACGCTAGAGAGAAGGTCCCGATGTTCCGTGTCAGATGGGCGAAGAGCGTCCTAAAAGAAGACCGGTATTTCACCACCATGGTTATACCCGAAGCCAAATCCAAGACCGTGGGCGCAAACGTCACCGCGAAAAATGAGCCATGGGTACTGGCTTCCCAAGTGGACCAATGCTTCTTCATTACCGACCCGTCAAAGCCCAGTCGTGTTGTCATGAGGAGAGGCAAAAGGAAGATCATCGGAATGGATGGAGTAGCCAATGAGCAAGACTTCGACAAGTACGGCGACCCGAGGATCGAACATGACGACGATGATGAAGTAGCAGCATACACCACAAGAAGAAGCAGGACCACCCTACCTAAAGGACGTCCGTTCCACAGAAGAACTCCATTTGCGAAAAAGAAGGGCAAGAAGATTGTGAACAGATAGCTAGCTAAGATCGATTGTATTTAAATCGTAGCCTTCATTTCTCGATTGTATTTCATGGGCACTTTTTGAACTATCATGAATATTTTTAAATTTCATGGACACTCGATCTCGATCCCCCTCCATCTCGATCGCTATCCCACCTCGCCAGATCCGGTCCCCCT
>NC_041382.1:248293513-248365981 GCF_002162155.2 Triticum dicoccoides | reverse complement strand
CCCCCGTGAGCTCCCCCTCCTCCTCTCCCCCACACCACCATCCACGATGCATTTATTTTTCTGGAAAACTCCATATACTTCCTTCCATGTAAGGAGTTTAATACAAGTTTCATAGACAAGTTCCTTTATTGGAATTAACTTTGTTGCTTAAGTTGCAAAGAATATGGGTCAATTTGAAGTTGCTAAATTTTGTTGTCCTAGACTTATTTCTGTCTCCAATTTTTGCCTGGTAGATATACATTTCTGGAAGACTTCCCAATTTAAATTGTCTTGACACATCTTGCTGACATGTAAGATCCACATGACGGTTGACTAGGCACCAAACGAAGTCATATTTGTATGTAATATTGTCCATAGAAATTGCTAATGGAGCTCGAGCTACATGGAGCCTGAAATTTGATATTTTTCAAAGTTATAATTTTAAGGTTTCAAAAAATTAGAGAAAATGCACACATACCTATGGATTTATACCATTTGGCTGTAAAATACACAAATGTGCGAGCTAGGCAATACTAACAAAATCATGTATTTCTAGCACATGTACTATTCTCTATAGAAGTACATGATTTTTTTGTACAACTCACATGAAAACTTACTTCATAATGAAATTTTACACACATCTAGTATACATCTATAAGTACTTGTGTATATTCTCAGATGTTTCTGAAAGTTAGAAGGTCAATTTTTAATAAAATTCGGGCTTCATGGAGCCCGGGAGCCAAAAAGCCACACTTTATACTGGCCGATCGTTGTATGCTCATCTATAAGTAACAGAAGGAGCATACTATCTAGGGTGAGGATTGTACGAAGTTCCTGATCCATCAGTACCTTATTTCTGAGGTCAAATAGCTCATCAAGGAATACCTTATTCTCCAAAAATATGCGGCTTTGACATAAGCAAGGCATAACCACTAACAACACTGTCATATATAGTGAACCTAACTCTATAGAATTTTTTTTCTTAAAAGTTGAGCTAAATCCTAACTACAGTGGATACATCACCATTTAGATGCTCTGAAGTAGGTTTTCACTAAGAGAATTCAAAACTAAGACATGTTCTTAAACTGAAGCAGTATTTGTATCACAGAAAAAGTTCTGAAGCTGTTGAACCTTACCTTATGTAACAAGTTTTTTGCCTTCTTTGACCTGATATGCTTGACGATATTTTTGTTTGATTCTCAATTTGATCAAGCTCCTTCATGCTAAGTGGACCCATAAATACACCCAAGTATATTGTACTACTATGACTGAGAGCTGATAAATTGGAGAAACATTGCAATATATATACAACAAGTAACTGTTCTGCCCCGTCTCTGTAAACTAGTACAAAGTAATCCTTGATGTTCAGACCCAAAATTTAAGCATCAAGTTTGTTCGACAAAAAAGGCAAGGAACATCATGAACAACTCTCCATGACTTAATTTTCCTATATGCATTGGCCTGTACAGTAGGTTCACTTTTCCTATATGCATTGGCCAGTATAGCAGGTTCACTTTTCAAAACAAATTAGAGCAGACCTCATACACCCAAGAAAACCTGAAAAAAAATGAAGTTCAACCCCTCACTTTTCCTATATGCATTGGCCTGTACAGTTGGATTTCTTTCTGATTTTAGTGTTTTCAGTCTATTTTTCTATTTCTGCTTTAGCATAACGGAATAACTAATGGTGGTTGCCTAATGATGACAGACTAAGTTTCTGATTTATTTTCTTATAGAAGTGTAGATTCATTGGTAGCAATTGTTTTCAGTGTCTCGTGTTGCTTGTAGTGGTTTGTCCAAAATGTTGAATGATACTGCTTGGAGATGCATATATTGTTTCACCTCTTCACATGCCAATGTATTTTCCATGTTGTGATGGAGGCCTTTTTTGCCTTGTCCACTCGAGAGGCCCTTGAGTTTGCCGGAATGTCGATTAACTTCCGTTCCGGCAAATTCGGGTACTCCATATGTCCTATTTTCAGCAAAGGTCATGCTGAAATTTTTCGTGAATTTTAGCATGACTTTGCTAAAAATAGAACATATGGGGTACTTGTGACTAATGCATGGGCCGGGGTATCTTAGTAGTTAATTAAGTAGGATCAAGTGCCCCGGCGTACTTGTGACTAATGCATGGATTTTAGGGTGCCTCGGTGTCGATAAAAACCGAAATGATGAAAGCTTAGGCTTTTAGGGTGCCTCGGCGTCGAAAAACCCTCAATGATAAAATCTTAGCTTTTAGGATGCCTCGGTGTCGACAAACCCTAAATGATGAGACCATGATCTTGTTCCTTGACAATAGCCAACTTTTTGACCAAACTTTGTTCCTATTTAGAGAGAAACATGGCCAACAACGATGAGGCCGGGGGTTCGGGCGGCAAGGCATTCTGGAAGCTATCCCATGAGATGGAGGAACAACCTCACTTGTATGAGGACGCCGCCTTCCCCACCGATCCTGAGACCACTGATGGTACCGCCGAGGATGACCCCACTGATGCCACCACTGATGGTGCCGCCGAGGATGCCACCACTGATGATGGCGGCGCACGCACAGATGGCAGCCAACCAAAGAGGCAACGGAAGGACCGGCGCCTGACCGTGCTCCGCACCCTCAAGGAGGAAGTTACTGAAGTGGACTCCGACGGGAATCCAACGGCGCCCGAACGAATAGTCAAGGGGTACTCGCTTCAGCTCGGGTGCATTCTCCGGAGCACCGTGTCGATCAACACCGAGAACCTGAGGCATCCTGACCGAGGGAATTTGCGCAACCTCCTCTTCACGAAGCTGCACGAACGATACAAGTTCCCCGCTGAATTTGAAAACACAAGCCTCAAAGGGAATAAAGTGAACAATGCTGCCCTCACGAAGATGAGCAAGGCCTGTCTACTTGGAAAAGCAATGTGAAGAGAATGATCGAGAAAGGTGAGAGTTATGAGAAGATCAAGGAGAAAAATCCTTCGATCACCGAAGATGACTACAACAACTTCAAGATCAATTGCTCGAGCACCGCAAACTCCGAATCAAGTAAGTGGGGGAAAGAAATGCGGGAGCTGAACTTAGGGGAACACACACTCGGTCCCGGCGGTTACAGAGTGCCGGAGCCTATATGGGACAAGGAGGAGGCGGACCATGCCGAGCAAGGCCTACTGCCCCTCTTCGATAAATACGGTGACAAGCAGACCAGGAACTTTGTCAGGGCCCGGTACAAGAAGGACCCGAAAACAAAGGAGCTTACGACGGATCCGAAGACCAGGGCGTTTGAGCTTGTTCTGGTAAGGAATTCACCCCCGCGTAATTAGCTCCATATGGTCGCATTCTAATTAATGAAGCCAAATTTCTAAATGGTTCACATTCCTTCTGCAGGCGACTGAAAGCAGTAGCGCGGGGTCGACTAAGAGCAACCCTTGGGACACCACTCTAAATAGGGCGTTGAATGTAATGAAGAACAAGGATAAGCTCAGTAAGCCGACGTCAGCTGGTCGTGTGGCCGGCAAAGGCTTGTCGACAAAATGGTCGTCATACTATAACACTGGTGGGCGAAAGGAGAAGAAGACCAGCTCGGAAAGCCAGGCGCGAGAGGTTCAAGAACTCAGGGCACAGGTGGCGCGGATTCCGGAGATTGTCCAAGAGCAAGTGCAACAACAACTCAGAGCGACGATCACCGCCATTGTGCCTACCTTGATCCAGGGGATTAGTGCATGGATTGCGGGCGGCCAACAGGGGCCGCCCCTGATTCCTAGCTTCACGGCCAGCAACTCGCAGAACGCGATGGCGGGGCCATTGGTGTCTCCGGCGCCGGCACGGGAGCTTAATGCACCCGGGTGTACGCCGACCGGCACCTCTGCAGCAAGCGGCCCCTCCGTCAACTGCACGCCCGCCGTTGGCGGTGCCTCGACATTAGCCGAGCTCGACGCCATCATCACGGTAACTAATTAAGCCTCTCTCGACCGAGGACTTCATCTCCTTGCCTTTGACTGGGCATCCCTGACGCCCTACATGTTTTCGCAGGGCGCCGCCGACGTTCTGTGCACTCTCCTGCACTTCGTGAACAACGAGTTGGTCGATGTCGCCAAGGGCAAAATCGTTCAACTGGGCAACCCCTTGTTCCACGGTACCCAGATGCCACCCAAATTGTTTAGGGTTCAACTGGTTCGGGTGCTGCCAGGCTGCGACGAGTTGTTACCTCCGATTCGACCCGTCGGGGCCGATGATGATGATGTGATGACCCTCAGCGCCTGCCTGAGCTGGCCCCTGCTTTGGCCGAAGAGCCAGATTCGTTTGGGGGCGGGGGACACCACCCCAAAGACAACACCGCCAGTCGTGCCGGTGCTAAGTCAGCCCCATGGCAAGACCGCCGCAACGGTGCCAGACATCCCTATGCCACTTGATCCAAACATGCATATGGCACAGGATCAGAACGACGACGACGACGATACATTTGCCAATGTCGATCAGTACTTTGCCGATCATGGGTACGGTGGCGACTTCATGGGGCCTCCTTCTCAAGAACCCAACCCAACAAAAGACGTGCGCGATCTAGCTGGTACCGCGGAGAAGCCAAGTTGCAACAGGCGTCGTCTGCCGTTCAGCTCTTAGGAGACGCCTCCAGCTGCCGACTTCACCGAGCCTCAGATAGGCGAGGTGCGAAATATTATCAGCCCCAACACACTCAAGAAGGCGGTCTGTGAGCAGAACTCGGTCCCATTACAGGACAAGAAGAAGGCACGCAAAAGAAAGACTAAAAAGGGTGCGGGCCAGCCGGCACCGAGTACGATCCGTGCTCAGGACGGGCCACCTTCACCTGAGGATATCTCGAGGAGGGTGCATGTGGCGGGTAGGCCGATGCTACCGAGAAATATGCTTGATGCTGCAACCGGTGCTATGCGGAGTCCGCATGAGAGTGTTCTTTCTTTGGAGAAGCGGCGTCTCGGAGAGAAGGATGTGGCATACCTGGTTTTCGCGGCCAAGGTGCCAGAGGGCAAGGGCTTTGTGGATAACTCCATCGGGAGTACGATCGTCCTGCGGTTTGATGACATCCACGCTATGCTGAACCTTCATCCGCTGCACTACACCTTCGTTCGGCTATTTTCGCTGAGTATGGAGATGTGGATCATTCGCGACAAGACCCCGGACATCGTGATAGTCGACCCCTTCTACATGCGTGCCAAGATCTTGGGCAGCGCTGGGGACCGGCAAGTCGCGAGTTCTTACCTCGAAGGCGTCATTCTGGCAAACCAAGATAAGGATAACTTCCTCGTGCCTTACTTTCCCGAGTAAGTCCTCCCCTCAACCGCCCCGTAACATATGAATTCTTAGATTTCGATCATTTTTCTTTTAACATTCCGTGTTTTCTGGAGTGACACACGTTGCACGCTCATCCTCCTAAGCCCCAAATATTCCATGGCCACGTATTTCGAGCCGGACCGTCAGTCGAACGTAGACTACACAAATGTCAAGAAGGTTCTTGATGATGTTCTCCCCGGCTACGTCAAATCTGGAGGCACCTTCACCAGGCCTATTCGTAACTATGGCAAGCACGTGTTCTCCCACAATACGACGTTCTGCTGCGTCAAGCAGCTGCCTGGCAGTCAGAAGGGTGCCTACTACGTCATCCATCACATGCGGGCGATCGTACGGGACCATCATCAACTTCTGCTACCGAGTAGACTCAAAGATTGGGCCGCGAGCGTGTCGGCAATCCAAGACGCGGACATCAGACAAGAATTCTTTCGCATCCAGTCGGAGTTTGCGGAAATCATCCATCAAGATGTCCTTCGTACCTCGGGGCAGTTCTAGCTCAGAAATCAACCGTCCAACATTGACATCGACACAATCCTACAAATGCAGGCTGACAACGCCCGTTGTTTCATGACTCCCATGATAGACGGCGGCTTCATCCATGCTCCGGTCCCTTGAGTCAAGTCGAAAGCAGTGATGCTGTGTCTAGTTCTAAAACATCGATTGGCTCATGTTGTAATTAAACTTTAATGAACGTGTAGTATGTCTCTTTGGTTTCGAGAGTCGTTCAACTTAGATGTAATCGATGCTATTAATGTCTTGCTTTTCTCTTCCGATCGTTCTGTTGCATACTTATATATTGCTTATGTATTGTCTGTGAATTGGTACTAATGTTTCGTTTGGCTACTGCATAGCGATGCCGTGGTATGTCGTGTACAAGGGTAAGGTTCCCGGAGTCTACAACGACTGGGAGGAGTGTCGGAGACAGGTTCACCGATTCCGCGGTAACAGTTACAAAGGGTACACCACTAGGGCCGAGGCCGAATCTAGATACGCCCGCTATCTAGCAGGTGAGGGGAGGGAGCGTTGGAGGAACCGGATGAAGACGAGTTTCATCGTGATGATGCTCATCGTGATGACCGCAGCTCTCTTCTATGTGATGGTAGTTTAGATGATCGATATCGACTTGTAATGTGAAGACAAACTCGCGGTCTCGAGACTTGTAATATAATGTTCTATCTTTGTTCGGTCTTTTCAATTGGAGACTAATATGATGAATTGCATTCGGAGACTAAAATGATGAATTGTATTCAGAGACTAATCTTCTATTGTATTCGATGAATCTATTGTTGATGTGTGCTGTCTATATTTTGTCCAATTATACATTTTGTAACCTGTGCAAAAAATAGAAAATTAAAAAATAAAAAAACCTAATATTCATAGTAATGGCGCATCACATCATAGTGCGCCATTAGTATGCCAAAGGATACTAATGGCGCATCATTAAACAGTGCACCATTAGTATGCCGAAGTTACTAATGGCGCATCCTGTTGTTGTGCGCCATTAGTATGCCAAAGCACCTGGGTATACATGGACCCCTGGGAGGCATACTAATGGCGCACTGTTGTATATACTAATGGCGCATCTAAGGTGCGCCATTAGTATACCAGATACTAATGGCGCACCAGTGCTGCGCCATTAGTAAACTATACTAATGGTGTGGCACTAATGGCGCACCACTAATGCGCCATTAATGGCCAAATTAGGTGCGCCATTAGTAGGCCTTTTCCTAGTAGTGATGTTATCACCTATGTTACTCCCACTATGATCAGCCTTATGTGCAGAGACATTAGGGTCGGAGGGAGTCCTACTAGTAGTAGTACTACTTTGATGTGTCGCGTCAACTCACACAAGTATGCAACACTTCCTGAACAAACAGGAATTTAAGCTGTTATACTTACTTCTTATAAGTTGTTATACTTCTTACCCAAAGGATCTTTATATCCAACAGACACAAAATATCCGTTCAACTGTTGAAAATTACTGTAGCTGCTGATTTGATGTCGAAGTAATTGCTGCATCGCCACCAAAGCCCACCATCTCTTAAGCTAAAGTAGACCGAGCTAACCCCTATATTAGCATATTACTAAGATAAATAGAAGGCACTGTATTATCATTTAGGACGTGAGCTTGTCAATCTGAATGTGGAGGGACACTAGCTTAGCCCTGGCCAGCAGCTTGGGAGGAACCGTGAAGAAGGTCAGCTCATGCACGGCGACGTCGCCGGGATCCTTGCTGCTTGTCATCTCCATTTCCACCTTGACGGCATCGGTCCTGCCTTTGGGCTCCCCCGGTTGGCCATTCACCCATAGCTTGGCCATGTAGTGTGGCAGTGGGGACGACCCCGCTTTGATGCAGACGACTAACACAGCGATAGGCGCGCCGATGTCGAGAACGCTACCAACCAAGAAAAAACATGTGGTCATCCTCCTAGGCGAACAACAAGAGCCATGGCTCTGACAGTGGCACTTGCAGCTAGAGAACCTTGTTGTACTAGATCTTGTGCACGGGCATGGGATGCACGATGCTGATGTGGTGGGAGAGCACCAGCGGCGGGCCTTCTTAGCCATAGACGGGCCTGGGGAATTTGCAGGGCACGAGCGGACACACGCTCTGCTGATCAGCGAGCTTGTGGTAAGTGACGTAAAACCCACAGCCTTCATGCAGGCACTCCACCCTCACCGAGGAGAGGACGGCGTACATCGCCGTGTTCCGCACGTCGAAACCACCGCCGTACTCGCACTACTGGCACTGCCGCTGGTTCCCCAGGCGCTCAACACAGCAATCCACGCAGTCCAGGTGCCCTCCCTTGCACTGCACAAATCAATCAAACAGCACATCAATCAAGAAACCTTCAACCTTGATCGATCAGCCGAACGAACGAGGTGTATTTGTACCTCATACACTAGAGGCTTCAAGGGGCGGAGGCACAAGGGGCAGTGGAGCAAGCTGAGGTCCACCGAGACCATAGAGAGCTCCATCATCGGGTCCTGTTCCGTCTACATGATCTCGCCCTCCTTGGGCACAACCATCTCTCGCTTTATTAGGGCCGGGGCATTACAAAGCTTTACAATCACATATTCATACTACTTCAAGGTGCATTAAATCAACACATGTAAGTATCAAAAGGAGAGTCACAACATGCATGCATGTGATGTAATTAGTGCATCGATAAACGCAAATTATTGAAATATATAGTGTGGTGCTTTGATGTGTCGCGTCAACTCATACAAGACCAAGAGGTTTGATTACTACAACGCCTTCTCCCTCGCGCACCTGCCTTTGGCTGCATGATAGGTGGGCCACCCACCTATTGGGCCAACCTGTGATACACGCAAAGGCAGGAGCAGTAAGTCAATGAACCTGCGTCCCTCCCTTGCCCATCAGCGTGGTGGCTGGCAGGACTAGGATAAGATTTTGTTCGCTACACGCTCTCCCTCCCGCACGCGGTGGACATGCAGCAGTTTAATCGGTGTCAGATGGCCAGAAGCATACTGTAGTACTCCTCCTCTGTAGTAGTAATCCATCATTGTTCGACTTCCCGAAGAGGCGAAGAGCCAAGCGCAGTCGGGACGCTCGTGTGGCAGTTTCATGTGTAGAGCAGTCTAGGATAGCGTGTACCGTGCATGTAAGCTTAAAATCGTTGGGGTTGACTCCCTGCTTTTTTTGATTAAAATAATCTTCTGGCCCTACATGTCATCATGGTGATTGTAGTTGCCCGCTCATCTAGTCAAGACAGGAATATATATTTTAATTTGTGGTGGGGTAAATGTTAGTGGTTGCAACAAATGGAGTAGTGTACAGTACGGGTCTTTCAGCCAAGTTTAGAGGCAAACATGTGGGGCCAGTGCTATGATGTGTCGCGCCAACTCGTACAATGAGGAGAAGCTTGATTTTACTACTACACGCCTTCTCCCTCGCCCATGCACGCAGTGGCTCGCAAACAAAGGACAGGTTTTTGCTTAGGCTGGTCGTAATGGAATACCATTATCATGCATATGATACTAGTGTGTGATACTACACATCCATAGTGCATAGTATCATATGTTAGTATCATCGATGACTTCATTTATTAGCATGCATGACACATAGTAGCACAACATTTAATATGATACTCAACCCTCTCTTTCTTCATTTACTTCTATGCCACCTCATCAAATTTGCCTAGTTGGCATGCATGATACTCCCTCCGTTCCTAAATATTTGTCTATTTAGATATTCTAAATGGACTACCACATACAGATGTATATATACATATTTTAGAGTGTAGATTCACTCATTTGCTCCCTATGTAGTGACTTGTTGAAATCTCTAGAAAGACAACAAGTGACTAGACTACACCGAGGCAGAGTACATATGGAGCCCCGTAAACCAGAAAGGAGTATTTGCCTTTCTAGAGATTTCAACAAGTGACTAGACTACACCGAGATGGAGTACATATGGAGAAAAATGAGTGAATCTACACCGTAAATAAATATGTAGTTCTCTCGTTTTCCTCTCCGCCTTGGTCATGGTGCACAATATTGAGTATACTAGTACTATCATCTTGAAATTTATGAAGTCACCAGAGGCACCTCATCATCGACGGGAACGTCTCCTGACACACGATAGATGTGAGCGGCAGTCGCCTCCATAGGTGCTTGAGTGCCATTGCCATGGAGGGAGACGGTAGCGATTCCGGAGACGTTGAACGGTCAATGATGCATCCTGAATTACATGCACATGGAATTAATTGGAGAAGCAGAATAGAGCCAGCAAGATGTGAATGCAACAGAGATTGGGTTATCATATAAAGGCGCCCCACCACTCCAATCCATCTACTCCTAGTCTCTACACAACACTGCTCACTCCAATCCAAGACCAAGTGACCAGAAGCCACAAGCACCTATGGAGGCGATGGACGCGAGTGGCAGTCGGCTATGCCAAATCATCCAAGGCTTCGGCCTGTGGCCCCGCACCGTGCAGTGGTTCCAGACGGTGCTAGCGACCGCCGGCATCGTAGCCCTCGCCGACACCGGCTTCCCCTCGCGCATGGATGACATGATGGTCAACTCCATCCGCAAGTTCAGCGCCGTTAAGAAGCGCACGGACGACCTTGCTGTACTGCTCCAGCCCGGGCGCCCAGGCTCCTCATTGCATACCACCCTCATCAGCCTCCATGGTGATGAACTCTTTCAAGCCCTGGTGTCCCTGCAGGTGCCGGTGGTTGCGATGCACCTCGAGGCCGCACTCGACGCACAGCGCCTCTCCATGCAGGAAACCGTCGGCCTGCACATCCACGTCTATGAGGAAATCGTCTACATAGACCACTACAAGGCCAGTGAGGATAGAAAGACGTTGGCCTTCTTCAAGTGGATGGAATCTTTAGACGCCATTGTTCATAAGCACGTCAACCTGGCCACGAAAGCCGCTGCTACTTAGCCACCGTTCGGTGGGCCGGCGCCCTGAGTCGAGGAGGTGGACGTCGTCGATGGATGCATCTCTTCTTCTTGCCACCTGTAACTAGCCCTGCATCGCCTCGTCGCCTTAATGTTTTATTAGTATAGGACTCCCACCGTGGAGTAGTACTGTACATGCTATAGTCTGGACCGTAGCACATTGTTTTTATGGCCATATCAGCACACTGTTTTCTACTGCTGGTTCACTGGGCTGCCGTGGTTCACACTCCTCCGACGTGACTAGTATATGCCGCATGATTCTTTGCTCCTTCTTACTACTACGTACTTCACCAACATGTGGGAGAGCCAGCATCTAGGTCGACATGTCATGCACCATATTAGAGTGCGGAACGGAAGGGGCATCACCCCGGTCGTACCGCCTGTAATTCATGACTATAGTGAGTAGTCATATCACAAGTCTTTCCAGCAGTAACGCGCCGTCGAATCGCACATCCCGACCTTTCAGTAGTAAGTAAGTTGAAACCGCTACTCCCTCACCCTCCTCGCCTCTCTGTCAAACCGCCTACGCAAAAACTGCCGCGCGTACTACCCGGGAGAAGCCCCGCCCTCAACTTTTAACTACGCAAAAATAGTTTGAGCTTGTTCGTTCTATATAAATACTACTAGTACTGTATGTTTGTTCACCCATGGGGTTGTTCAATGAATGGAGGGCCGGGGAGCACAAGTGAACAATACTACTACTAGTAGTAGTAAGTAGGAGTCGTACAGTTAGTCACCTTAAATAGATAGTTTCTTTTCTTCAATGCCACGTACAGAAATTGAAACACGAAAGAAAATGCACGTGAAAGAGAATTGTCAAAATTTCCTAAAAGCGGTGGTTCTTTTCTTTATGGATCGGGTAGATCCATATGTTCTGAGGACGCTTGTTGTGGAGAGAAAAGATAATCACTCTACTATATATGTACACAGGGGCTTAAGCGCTTGCTTTACTAGGGGTGCTCTTTTCATTCTCTCAGCCTCTCCAGATCTAAACAAGACAGAGGTAGAGACATTTTCTCTCTGCTCACCGCTGGTCACAGATTCGGCCGGATCCCTTCGGCTGGTGTGTGTAGACTAGGTGCATCGTTCACGCGGTCATCGTCGGCGAGGAAGGAAACCCACAGCTGTCGGAGGGGCCCGATCCTCCGCCTGTGTGGTTCTCTCCAAGACAGCGCCAGCTCGGGAGATCCTCCAACCCTTCTTCCTCCCTGCCTTATTGTGCGTAGACCCGACCTGCCACCGTCGACATCCCGAGGACCCTCAGGTATAAGTTCTTCGAAAGCGGCCTTGCTCTACTGCCCCAGCTCCCCACGTGTCTGCATGTGCATCTTTTTCTACTCCCATCAGCTCTTCCAAAGCCACCTGAATTTTTAGTATTATTAGAGGTAAAGCTACTTCATGCATTCAAATCTAGGACTTGGTTCAAACAATGAAGAAATGGGGGAAAGTTGTAGCATGAATCTAGGACTTGATTCAAAGAGGAAATAATATGGTGAAAGTAGTAGAGACAGGATACCCGACCGGTCTCTTGGTTGAAAAAGGAAATAACGGGAAAACAAAGTACAAACTGGATAAGGAACAAATCTATTATTGGTTGAAAAAGGATAGAAAGTGGCAGTTGGTGGACAAGTCAACAGAGTATGTCCAGGAATAGATATGTTGCCCTCACATAGTAAAAGGTCTCCAGGATTAGAATTGCTTCCCTCACATAGTAAAGGGTCTCTAGGATTAGATTTGCTGCCCTCACATAATAAAAGGTATCTAGGATTAGATTTGCTGCCCTCACATAGTAAAAGGTCTCCAGGATTAGATTTGCTGCCCTCACATAGTAAATGGTCTCCAACATTAGATTTGCTGCTCACAGAGCATGAACAAACTCGGCATCACCACTTTATGCCTCCTTGTACATACATTGTGTTGATGCGTCCACTATCGCATGTCCTTATACCAACCTTTTGTTGTTATTAATGTAAGGGCGCATGTAAAATGAAGCAATCACATTGTTACCTTAAGGACATGTCTAATCAGTGTTATTGTTAATCTAATGCCTCCAGTGATATGATACAATTAAACTATGTTACAAATGGTACTCCTGTTGTTTTCCCCAGTATGATAAGTAAGTTGCTCCTTTACGCTGCTGAGTGTCCTGGTGTCCCCACGGTCCCATGCCCTTAAACCAACTCTTTAGCTGCTGTTGATTTACTGTATATCTGGTAAACAAGCAATGCCACCATTAAAGTAATCCCATATTTGACGAATGTCATTGTTGATCGTAATGCTTTCGGTAACATGAAGCATTGCTGATGTTTTAAAATTTCTATTGTCCTTGCGTGATTGCCATGAACATAATTAAGATGCTTCTTTTAATTTCATGTATGTTTCGTATATTCTTATTAACGAGCAACTGTTTACTTTCTATCTTTTTGTGCAGATAGGGATATCCATTTCACCTTGTTGCTATCGTGACCTTTTGGTGAACTGCACAAAACACTTTTTTTGGAATGAGTGTCTTGTGCAGTTCAACTAAAATGTCACGTGGGAAACATCTCTATTTTGGTGGAGCTGCACAAAATGGTGATTGGAGTTTCCAAAATCTCCGTCAAATTCTGCTGGTAATCTTATGTAACATTTTATTAGCCTTTGCAAGATGAGCCGTCACTATCGCAACAATGGACTTTATTTTGGTGGAACTGCACAAAAGGATAAGAAAATTATAGTTGCACCTTACATGAGCTGGACAACCAACCTTAATGTTCCTCAATATTAGTGCAACTACTAAAGAAAAACCTGCCAGCTCACGAGAGCAAGTACTTCTTGCTAGCTGAATGATGCCACATTTGCTTCATTTCAGGTGAACTGAAGAAAAAGGCGCATGAATTGAATCATGGAACTCTAGGCAGGCTTCATCCGAGTGGAGCTGGAGGTTGAGTTCAAGGAGTTCCATTTTTATAGTAATCATGCTCTTCTTATTTATGTTGTGCAAACAGGAATACTCAACTAGAGATATTGTGACACTCAAGAGCATTTGGCAAGTTCTTTGGTTGTATGACATGGCTAGAAAAAATGGATTTAATCCTGATATTTACTTTATCAAAAGGCTCTAATGGGTTGGTTCTGAATCTTGCAAGCTGGGAATAAATGAGATGTGTAGTCATCTTTGTTGTACTTATTATTTGAATCTTATTTGTTGGTTCTGAATCTTGCAAGCTGGGAATCAATGAGATGTGTAGGCATCTTTGTTGTGATTATTATTTGCATCTTATTTGTTTGTTCTGAATCTTGCAAGCTGGGAAACACGGCATGATGATGCAGAGGAAAACAACCATAACAAAATAGTTCAAACTTAATAGTATTATCTGTGTGAAAGTGTGACAAATGTGCTGATCATGTGCGTCTTGAGAATAATAATTCTAATTGTTGTGCATGTTGATCCTGTGGCACTGATAGAACAAGCCAATGCATTGCTTGTTTTATGTATGAATTTCTATTAAAGCTAATTAAATTTAAGTAAAGTGACCACTAACTCTTGTTATTACAACACCAATACAGACCCGCTCATGAACCGATGTGTGGCCGGAATAGGTTTCTTAATGGAGGCATTTGAATGCGCTGAGGGTGCATCTTCTGTCGGGTGTGCAGCAGGCGAGGGAGGGGTAGTAACTATTGTCGCATGTACGCACTCAGTTTACTGGTGAATCTAGTTGCCCAACAGCTGAAAAACAAACTGTTGCCGCCGCCTACCCACTCGTTCACCCGTTTGGGGTGAGCTTGCTGGATATGAACTTCGGCAAGGAATTCCCCTTTGAGTTCGCCGTTTAGTCCTATGGCTGCACCAAGTTGAATGTGATGTACACCAACGATCCTTACTCCGTGAAGCTCTGCCTCGCCGAGTTCAAGCAGTACCTACAAGAGAAGAAAGAACAAGGTCGCAGGACTAGACCTTGTGCCCATCCATTCGTCTCCTGACAAGGACCAGCGGATCGCCGTCTCCCAAGTATGTGTGCGGGATAAGGTTCTCGTGTACCATGGCTGTAGGGCCATCAGAGGTTCTGGAGCATTCACCCGTTTCATCGGCAGCGCCGACTGCACCTTCGCTACGGTGGAGAGAAGGAAGAACGCGACGATTCGGCCATATGGTGCAACAAGCTTGTCGAAGCAATACATAATCATCGGCAACTGGCAGGAGAAGGAATCCGTGGTTGACCTCGCTGAGACCATCATCGACCCTTGATATGCCAACGTGAAAGAAGACAATGATACCAAAGGACCTGAACACATGGGAGGTACCTCTGAATCTAGCCTACATAACCTATGCAGCCAAGGACACATATGTATGCTACGACATGTACAGGCAGATCTTTGACATGAGGGCGTGACTACTTTCCGTAACCGATGAGTACATGGACAGCGGCAGCATTATGATCAAGCATGCCAGGAAGGTCTAGATGTTGTACTTTATCTGTTTATAAGCACCTTTATCATCTGAGTGTTTCATGCATTAGCCTATGTGTCGTAATTATTTGTTTTGTCCAAATATTTCTTTTAAGAACCCATTAATCTGTTTGGTTTTTCTAGTGGCTATTTGCTTATGTATGTAACTAGTTCACTCGTCTGTTTCAAAAGAACTAGTTCACTCGGCTACCGTGCTTTGAATCTCCTTCCTCCCAACATATTCCCCTTCTCAGGTGGACCTAGTAGGTCTCGTACACAAACATATGGGACTAACCACCTATCCATTTGTATTTCTTTATTTTGTTCAATCTTTCGTCCTCTTCCTATATAGCGGCTGGCCATCATAGCCTATGGCGTTGGCCAAGCCATCCCTCTACTCCTACACATTGTCCGGCGGCGGCAGCTCAACCGGCCCACCCTGCAGCCGAACAAGTCAACCCTCGTACTCCCCTCCGCCTGCGTCTTCCCCCGCTCCGGTTCGTTCGGTCTGAGGTCTCGATGTCATCCTCTGCCTTGGTGCTCTCGCTGTGACGCCGCCGTCTGTCGTTCCCAACATGGTCATCAAAACAAGAGGAATAGGGAGACAACTATTCATCAAAAGGCTGACAGTCCCGGGCCCACCGGGTCCATGTCCTAGGTTTTGTTGTTTAACATGGGCAGCCCATGACATGTTTCAACATTTTTTGGATCCAGCAGGTATCAAGCGGCCTCTGGGCCTCCCAACCTAGCTTGTCTATAACATCAGCAGCCCAAGTTATGTTTGTTTTTTCAAAACGACGCATAGCTCAGTTCTATTTTTCTATAAGAATGCAAAACTGAACCTATGTTTTCTATAAGAATGCAAAACTGAACCTATATTTATATCTTATTTTATTACATATATATATATAATAGAAACAACATAAGGTTCCGTTAAGCCTGTCGTTCGTCCAACCATTACATAGACCTTCTCACTTCCTTTATTTTTCGTTTTCATTAATCCTATATCTGAATTTTCTCCCATTTTCTTTTTCGATGTAAACTGAGTTTTCTCCCAGTACTTTTTCCTAGAACCAACCAAATTGTCCCATGTCTACCCTAGAAAATAATAATACCAAACGTCCAATTCACTCATCAAATTAAAATGATATTTTATTTCATAAATTGAAAGTTCTTACAAAATAATAGTAATAATTGTTTATCTATAACTTGGCAAGTGAACTCCTAGTGATTGCGTACATAAGCTTGCAAAGATTTTACTGACCAATGTAGTAATACACGTGCAATCATGTGTTTATGTTTTTATAACATTTCTTCGTCCAGCCCAACATGATATTTTCGCCTAGCCCAGCAAGTCTGCGGATTTCGAGAAAAATGCAAATGGGTTTTAAATTCTATCATATATATAAACGGATGCATAGATGATACCTCATTGTTTCACCCAGCCCAACAAATGGACTAAAAAACAAATGGACTGGCTGACATGTGGGCCAGTAGGTCCAAGCCTAAGCAAGGCATTGGATTTACATCCAACGGCCGACATTCTTCTTCAATCTCTCATCTTCTTCCCCTAGCACTGCCGGGACTGCCTGCTCCAGCCTCCGGCATCCAGCGGTGTTGTTTTGCGAGCCTCAGCGAAACGCTACCCCGCGGACAGCCAGGCTATCCTTCAACTCTGCACCTCCTGTTATTCTCTGCCGAGTGTAGGCCCACCCCGCACCCAAACGAGTCAAGTTTCCACTCCTCTCCGTTTGCGAATCCACTACCGCGTCTTCCCGATCTTCGGGTGGTTCCAGTCTGGGGCCTCGCCCCGTCCACCGCCTTGCCGCACTTGGTGCGGCGTGGTCAACAAACGAGAGTCATCCGAAGAGGACTCTACGTGGAGAGCCTGACGGCTAGGACCCACAAGGTCCATGGTTGCATGCAAGGAAAGTTCCTCCTTATTAAGGTTTTTCCTCCCCCTGACAGCTGGGACCAAACGGTTGTATCTTCACATGGAAGGAAGTGCCTCCTTGTTATGTGAAAAAAACCATTCCTCCCGATGACAGCTGGGACCCGACAGATTTGGTGGCTGACTTGTGGGCCTACTAAGCAGACGTGTACGCAAGGCTTTGTCAACTTAATCAACAAATGATTCTAGTAGCTAGACCATTGGATGTTAATCCAACAGCCGTGCTCCTTCTTCAACCTCTGTTCTTGCTCCTATCTCCCTTGGGCGGCAGTGCTGCTGCACACCCGAACTAGTCAAGTTTCCCATTCCTCTCCATCTACGACTCCACTGCCACATCTCCCCCATCTCCAGGTCATTCTAGTTTGTGGCCTCGCCGTCGTCCATCGACCTTGGTGCGCTCGGCACGGTTTGGTCAACGTGGTCAACAACCAAGAGTCATCGGAAGATAACTGTACGTGAGAGGCTGATAGTGGGGACGCACCACGCCCATGGGCGCATGCATGCAACTGCATCCTTTTTACCCTAAAAATAATGTTTTCTCCCCCTGACTGCTGGGACCCACCAGCTACATCTTCGCACGCAAGGAAGTGCGTCCTTATTACATGCAAAAAAATATCCCCCCTGACAGCTAGGACCCAGCAGCTATATCTTCGCACGCAAGGAAGTGCGTCCTTATCCTCCATGACAGCTGGGACCCACACGGTGAAGCGTACGTACTGTTGTATGTCTTGTCGGAACATGTATGTACATACTGGTCGATCGGTCTCCCTACAAGTATGAATCGTGGCCGAGTAAGTAGCGGCACATGTCATAGTAGAGCCCCCCACGTAGCAGTTCAGGCTGTCCTGTCTAAACCATGTACACGTACAAACAACCACACGCCATAAAATACGGCCACGTATGTACATATGGGCGGGGTCTCGAATGCCTACTAGCGCATACGTACAGCCAGGGCTCGTGTACATGGCTGGGTCGGAACGGAGAAGCTGCACCGTCATCGTGTTCATGGGGAGGCAAAGGAATGCGCCGTGTTCATCGGGAGGCAATGGAACGCATGCTGTTCATCAGGAGCCAACCGGCTTGGACGGAACAGCCGATGGAAACGAGGCCTGGCGTACCGCAAAATGGAGGAAACGGCCTTGTGTTCGACCGGCCACGGTCGGAACGGGATCCTGATCATCGGGAGGGGTCTGGCGTACCGCAAAATGGAGGAAATGGAACTCCTACGGTGGAAACGGGGTCCTATTGATCGGGAGGGGTGTGGCGTACCGCAAAACAGAGGAAACAGACTTGTGTTGGAGCGCTACGATCGAAACGGGAGTCCTATTCATCGGGAGGGGTGTGGTGTACATAAAAAGGAGACTCCACGGGATATTGTTCATATCCACCGTCGACTGCCTCCGCGGGCTACTGTTCATCCAACGTCGACCTCCTCCAGCCTCCACCTACGACTGTTCATCCACGGGCACCTGTTCATCCAGCTTCCACCACTCGCTCCTCCACCGGCTACTGTTCAACCAGCCCTCTCCACGGGGTCCTGTTCAACCACCCCTCCACGGGCTACTGTCCATCAAGCCCTCCACCGGCTACTATTCAACCAGCCCTCCACCGGCTACTGTTCATCCAGCCCTCCACGGCGTCTTACTCATTCACCGACTCAATCGATCGGGGTACTATTCATCCAGCAGCAATGGCCTCTACTACCACGGGGTCCTGTTCATCCAAAGCCCCACCAGGAAAAGTTCATCCAAATCCCCCCAACAACGCTCATTGTTCATCCAGATGCAGCATCGATCGGCTGTAATTAGTAGCAGTAGCGAAGGAATCACTCGGGTTCAGTTAACAGCAAGGGATCGATCGATCGCTCGGGTTCAGTAACGCGTAGCCAGCAGTGCAATCGCTCGGGTTCAGTTAGAGCCCAACGCATCGCTCGATTTTAGTTAGAGCGCAATGCCTCGCCCACACGCGTGTACGTACGAGAGAAACGCGCATCACTCGGACCACGACCACCCACCGTAACCGGGAACTCCCCGATATTTTCCTCGCCCTTACTTCTACCATGGTGTTTTCCATGATGGACGGCCCAAAGAATGTCATGCAGCTGCATCTACGGCCCGCCCAGGATGAAAAGCCCATTTTTTGTCATATTTTTTTGTCAGAGAAGTAGGACCCCACCACATCTATGATGATACCGGGTTTTGTCACAATTATCGTCATAGAAGTGTCATAAGTATGACAGAAAAAAATTCCGTTCGGCCCAAAATGTCACGGATGTGTCTTTTTTGTAGTGTTTACGTTGTCGTCTGTGAGCTTGGTGATAACACTCTGAGCCCTGCCATGCCATTCTTCATCCAGCCAGTTAACAAAGGCACAAGCCTCATATCCCTGACAATGTTAAATAGTATTCAGGATGAGCGGTGTCATTAACTGAAGTAAAATGATGAACTTAATTAGCACTAACCTCTAAGGGGCAACTGAGAAACCGCCTGCCAATGTTGAATTGCTCCGTACATACATGTTGAGAGGGAGTGTGCCCATGCACACAACCCAGCTTTTGGTACTTCTTGGTGGCACAAAATTCAGAGTCGAACTCGTGTTGCGGGAGTCTAGAGTCATGCTCTGGATCCGGCGGCAGATCGCTTTCCTTGGGGGGGTCATTCAGGATGGATTCAGCAAGGAGCTATACTTTGGGCATGCTAAAAAAGATCGGGATAGATTAGAACCTGACAGGATGGTCCGGATCCATAGTACACCTACCTACTGATGACCTTAGGAAAGTGCACGGTGGCGACCGCCGTCGTGGCAGCGATACGAGCAGCAGTAGCCGCACCGAAACCATCGGCACCACTCGTCCACATTCCCCCAATGTCAGCGCCACGCAAGGGAATTTGGAGGTTATGTAGGGATTTGGGGGAAATGGGGAAACTGTGGAGATAAACTAACGGTTGGGAACTACTTATGGCACTATATGTTGTATACGGTACACTATTTATACATGTCGTTTGTGTTAGGTATTACAACGTCACACACGATTTCCGCACCAAATCGTGTGAGAAGGAAACATAGGTTAGACACGGCTGCCGTTACATAACCGTATGTGATGTACTACCCTGTCCATATAATTGAGTTATGGTGAGATACCATGTAAATAGCCGCTCTACGGATATCCGTAAAAAAAACCGCTCTTCATATAGAAATGGCGGCAGCGGCCTAGGCAGCCGCTACCGGAGAAGAGGTCAATCCTCAGTCGGTGGGCGGTGGCGGCATCATAGGAGGTCAATCCTCGGCCGGCGGCGGTCGATAGGAGGAGCTCAACCATCGAGGTCGGCGGCGGCATGATTCGAGCACATCTATCGCGGTCGATGGTGGGATAGTGGAGGTCGAACTTCAGGCGGCAGCCGCACTAAGCTTTGCTCCTCGACCCTACTGTGTCGGCGTGCCACCGCATCGCGCTTGTCTGTCTGCTGGGTGGAGGTCACCGCGCAGCTAATTAATTAAGATATTCTTTTCGTGACTGGCTTAATTAAGGTATTCAATTCCTAAGGGTACTGTTGTACTAGTATGCTGCATGTAAATTGACTGGCCACTAATTTTTGTCATTGCACGTCTAGATAACAACATGGAGCACCCTTAGTAATTATGAAAATAAAACCTTGTGATTTATGCAGGCATCTTTGGGCAGTAGTTAATCCATGTATTAATGTTGTTGTTTTGTTTTTAATTACCATTCATGTGCTGCAGATGGAACAATCTCGATGGATGAAGAATAGGAAAACCGCAGATTTTATAAGTGCTATCATAGAGTTCATGAATTTGGCTGAAAGTACAAACAGGAGAATTGGTGATGCGGATTACATCCTGTGTCCATGTACTGATTGTGTCAATACATAGTTTCATTGAGTTGCAGTTGTCCAGATGCACTTAGTCTCTACGGGATTCATGGATGGATATACATGTTGGACCAGACACGGTGAAGAGGACGTCATGGATGAAGATACCCAGGGCAGTGAGATGCCAAACCCCGATCAGTGTCACATGAATGTTGAATCTAACATCGGGGTAGAGGCGTCAAGCTACCAATGGAACACCGGAAAGCCAAAACACCCACTGGAAAACCAAGACGTCGACGCAGATGACGAAGATCTTGATATGCCATATTTTGCTGCTATGATTGCAGATTTCGAGGGCCCAAAAAAGGATATGATTGGGTACAAGGATCTGCCTACCATTGATGTAGACTCCAAGAAAGAATTGTATCCAGGTTGCAAAAAGAAATATTCTAGGTTGAGTGCCACCCTGGCGCTTCTCAGATTTAAAGTAGCAAACGGTCTATCAAACAAGGGCTTCACAGAGATGTTAGGTATTTTCAAAGAAATTCCTCTGGAAGATAATGTGCTCCCAGAAGCACAAATGAAGTGAAGAAAATTGTTTGCCCATTGGAACTTGAAGTACAAAATATACACGCTTGTGTGAATGATTGTATAATGTACCGTGGTGAGTACAAAGATTTGCGTGCATGTCCCACATGCAAGCACACGATACAAGCGCATGAGATCAAAGGACAAGTACAAATTGGACGACGAGATCAAGATAGGAATCCCGTTCAAGGTTGTTTGGTACTTGCCTTTAGTTCCAAGGTTGAGGCATTTGTTTGCAAACCCTAGAGAGGCAAAGAGGTTGCGGTGGCATCATGATGAGCGAACTGCGGATAGTTTTACGAGGCACCCGAAAGATGGGGATCGGTGGGAATTAATCAACAAAATTTTTGAAAAATTTGCCAAGGATACTAGAATTATAAGGCTCGGGGAGTGTACTGACGGGATGAATCCTTTTCGCGAGATGAGCACCAATCACAGCACATGGCCGGTGCTTCTGTGCATATGTAACCTAGCTCCTTGGTTGTGTATGAAGAAAAATACATTATGATGTCAATGATTATCCAAGGCCCGAAGCAACCTAGAAATGACATCAACATTTACTTTCAGCTACTGGTAGATGAAATGCTGACAGTGTGGATAGATGTGCCTGCTGTAAAATGTTATGATGCTTACAGAAAGGATATTTTCGATCTACATGCGATGCTGGTGCACAGCATTCAAGATATGCCGGTATTAGGCAACACATCAGGGCAGAGAACAAAGGGAGATGATAGGATAACTAATAGAAGACTTCCAACTCGCACAAAACAGTGTATTTGCGTCATCGTAGGTTCTTATGGAAAACTCACCCATATCGAAAGATGAAAGGTGAATTTGATGGTACGGTAGAGGCAGGTGCGGGCCCAAGACCCTATGACGGGGAGGTGGTCCACAACATGGCTAAAAAAATTAATGTTGTGCTTGGAAAGAACCATCCTTTGATGGTGAAACAAACACCCAAGGGTCAAGTTTTTAAGAAGAAATCGGTGTTCTAGAAATTATCTTACTGGGAGATTCTACATGTACGTCACTGCATCGATGTCATGCACGTAGAGAGGAATGTATATGAAAGCATCCTTGGTACTCTGCTCAAGATTAAAGGTAAAATAAAGGATGGTGACGGTTCACGTCTCGATATGCCTGCTGATCAATCAAAACGCAAGAGTGAAGCAGAACATGATGAAAAATTCATCAAAGCTCGCCAGAGTTACAATTTCAGTACAAAAGAAGCAACCCAGTTCTTCAGCTATTTGTTGTCAGTTAAGACACCCTCTTCCTACTGCGCAAACATCAAAAGTCTCATGGATGTGTGCTTAGCTAAAATGAAGTTGGGACACATGAAGTCTCATGATTGCCATGTAATGTTGACACAAATCCTCCCGGTGGCCAACAGGAATCTGATGGACAAAGATAAAAGACACACACTCATTGACCTCTGCGATTTCTTCAACCAACTATGGCAAAAAGTTGTAAATCCTGAAGAGTTGGATTATATGCAAGATGATATTGCAAGAATATTGTCAAACCTAGAGATGTTTTTCCCGCCGTCATTCTTTGATGTCATGGTCCATCTCACCGTGCACCATGTCGACAAGATAAAGTATTGTGGTCCTGTGTTTCTTCATAACATGTATCCCTTCGAGCGGTTCATGGGAATACTGAAACGCTTTTGTCAGAATCGAAAACATCCAGAGGCAAGTACCCTACAAGGTTATACCGAGGAGGAGGTGGTTGAGTTTTGCACCGAAAACATGAAACAAGGACCTATAGGTTTGCCCCTCTCTTTCCACGAGGGAAGGCTGAAAGGTAAGTCGGTCCTTGCTGGCACGCAAATGGCTGCACCTGTAGAATTGGCAAAGAAAGCCCATTTGACGGTACTGCTTAACAGCCCGGTTCTCATCGCTTATGACAAAGAACACTTGGCAGAGATACGCCAAAGCTTCTTACCAATGGAGCATTTATCAGATGTGTAGATGAAGGGGCACACTAAGAACTACGCTGAATGGCTGAAGAATCATTTGGCACAAGGGTCCATCGATGACATTGCTACGTGGTTGGCACAAAAGCCATCACCTATGGTGTTGACTTACCAAGGTTATGACATAAATGGATACACTATCTACACTGAGGAACATGATCAGAAGACCTCGTATCAGAACAGATCTGTTCGAATAGAATGCATGACTGTAAATGAAGCTGATAAAAGGGTATACTATGGAACCATCAAAGAGATTTGGGAGCTTGACTAAGTTAAGGTGGCATTATTCAGGTCCGCATGGATCCCTCTTGGTCAGGTAAGGATTGATGAGTATAGGAAGACCTGTGTTAATAGGACAATGATGGCATATCATGCAGACCCATTCATTCTTGCCAGCGATGCTACCAAGATTTTCTTTGTGGAAGACCCCTTGCATAAGAACTGCCATTTACCGATGCATGGGAAGAGAAGGGTACTGGGTGTCGATGATGTTACCGATGAGGACGAGTACGATGAATTTGATGAGTTGCCTGCCAAGGGATCATGCACCCGTGTAACAGTGCAATGTAAAATCATCAAAAAAACCCAAGTTCATTCGGGGTTGTAGCGATCTGACCTCAAACGGTCAAATCTCTGTGCATAAGTGTCATCCCTGGATCGGTAATGCTGACACACACAGTACTTCGAAGGATTTATAACAGAGTTTCAATCACACACTTATTACATCGAATATCTCATAAGAGAGTACTTATTACCATAATATGGCTTAAGGGCATCTAAATAAGATAATAGCGAAAGGCTTGGATGATAAAGCGAGTCCATCAACTCCAACGGCATAGCTGAGTGCACGACAAAGACCTGGCGCACCTTACTCTTCGTCTTAAAAGTCTGCAACATAATATGTTGCAGCCCGAAAACTGGTCAGCACATGGAATATGCTGGCAATATAACACTGTAGAGCAATGAACAAGTAAATGCTATCACTACATGCATATATGGCTGGTGGAGGCTCTATGGTTAACAGGTTTTTGCAAAAAGCCAATTTTTTCCTACAACAAAGAAATATATTTTATTTAACTATCAAGTTGGTTGATAAACATTAAGAACGTTCCTCCAACTCAATCCCAAATAAAAGTAATTAACAGCCCAACAAAATTAATTAAGAGTGATGAGATCAACATGACAATTCAAGAACCAGATAGTCAAGATGTCCATAATCGGGGACACGGCAAACCATGATTAGTTTGTACACTCTGTAGAGGTTTGCGCACTTTTCCCACAAGACTCGATCTCCTCCGTTGGATTTCTCGCACTACATGGTGTTTGAGAAACGGATGACCGAGACACAGTCTTTTAGAAGTATTTACTCTTTACTCTGGGTAGACAGTTACAACTACTTTCCCTACATCTGCTAGCCTACCACTGAAAAAGGCCACATAACATGCTCAACTATGCCAGAGCCCATAATGACTTGTGGCTGCGCACGGAAGTTTCTAGCACGAATAATCTTATGATCCCTTTGAGCCTGGGTGGCAAACCATAGGATGATCACACGAGTACTCGGGGATATCCTAGGACAACACTGGATTCTCCAGGTGCCCGCAACCAATCCACCCAGATGTGTATTTAAGTAGCCACCTTAAGTTAACCCTTAATTAATAACTCTCACATTTGTCATGGATACACTCAACCAATCCACGTCTATGAGCATAGCATAGCTAGCAGTATAAGCATAACGTAGAAGTAAGTCCCAGGGTTTGATAAGAAAAGGCAATAGGTTCTACCTCATCATCTACTTCCCAATACCCACATGTTAGGAGATCCTACTCATGCAATGTTTGAGGATTGGAACTAATGCATAAAAATTGGGTGATAAAGAGGTATGATCAAAGTGTTACTTGCCTTGCTGACAATCTGCAGACCCTAGAGACTCGTAGTAGCAAGCTTCGCACTCTGGAAATTCTATTGCAAACAAACAGTAGCATACGTAAGCAATCAAGCATATATGCAAGGGTAAAACTCAGATAAGAAAATCCAAACTAAAAGTTCAACTAAAGAGGTTCGATTTGCAAAAAGAATCAATCGAATCGGAGCTACGAAACTCAAACTATGATCAAAAGAACTTCGAATTCAAATCTGCTTGAAACCAAATTTTAAATTGTCAAAACCATGTTCAAGTTGATTAACTAGAAAGAGGGCTTCGATATGAAAATTTTGGCGTTGGTTTCACTGGATTTGGACGAACGGTTAAAAGTTGCTAGGGTTTGAAGATCACGGGCTAATATGCGATAAAAGTATTCACGGATAGGTCCCTGGCCGAAAGTAAAATAAAAATAAAATCTATCGGACGAACGTCCGCTAACAGAGGCTAACGAACGAATTCGCTCGTTATTAGATCTAAATGAACGAACGTTTGCAAAATAGCTCTAACCGAGAAAAACCGATCTAACCGACGGAAAACCGAGAAAAACCGAACCGCGAAAAAAAAGGATCTAGATCTAGATCTAGGTTTTACACGAAAAAACGATGAAAAACTAGAAAAAAACGGTCGGCGGCAAACTCTGGCGGATTTCGAGGCAGCACGCGCCACGAGGCGGGCTGGCAGCGGCGGCGGTTTGGGGCTGAGGCGGCCTCGGGCCTTGGCTATATATAGCCTAGGGCGGCCTCGGTCTCCTGGCCCAGACAGCTCCTAAGTCGGCGCGCAGCTGGGCCGGCTGGGCTTCGGCCCAGTTCGGTCCGGGAAACATTTTTTAAAAAGAAATCCGCCGAAGAAAATCCTAAATAAATATAAAAAATTCTAAAAATGCCAAAAACAATTTTCACCGTCTAAATAAAATATTTAAAACAAAGTGAACATTTTTCTGGCCTAAAATGCATATTTTTCTAATTCAAATAAAATAGCAATAAAATCACAAATAAAATATTTATTTGATTTTAACGTTTTTCCTCCAATATTTCTTTTATTTTGTATAAGTCCTTTTATCTCCTCTCTTTTATTTTTTTATATTGGAAAAATGTCGGAAAGAAAAGTATTAAAACCAAAGTGATCCTCTTTTCAAATTTGAGAAAAATTCAAATATGAAAATAGTGAAATCCCCAACTCCCTCCGTGGGTCCTTGAGTTTCTTAGGATTTCGAGGATCGCAACGAGATGCAAATAAAAATATGATATGCATATGATGACCTATGTATAACATTCCAAATTCAAAATTTGGGATGTTACAAACCTACCCCCTTAAGATGAATCTCTCCCTAGAGATTCTGGTTGGCTAGAAAATAGGTGCGGGTGGTCTTTCCGTAGATCTTCCTCTCATTCCCAGGTGGCTTCATCCTCAGTATGGTGGCTCCACTTAACTTTGCAAAACTTGATAACCTTGCTGCGTGTAACTCGGTTGGCAAATTCAAGAATCTTGACGGGTTTCTTCTCGTAGGTCCAATCACTATCCAACTGAATTGCTTCCAGGCGCACTGTGTCTCTCAGTGGAATATCGGCCATCTCTGCATGGCACTTCTTCAACTGGGAAACGTGAAACATATCATGAACTCATGACAGTCCTTTGGGTAACTCCAACTTGTAGGCAACTTCTCCCATACGTGCCAAAACTCGGTACGGTCCTACAAATATTGGGGCTAACTTTCCCTTAACTCCAAAACGTTTAACTCCTCGGAGATGTGACACACGAAGATATGCTTTGTCTTTGATTTCATAGACTACCTCCTTGCATTTTGAATCTGCGTAACTCTTCTGCCTGGACTGAGCTACCTTTAGTCTGTCGCAAATCAACTTAACCTTCTCTTTGGATTCTTTGATCAAATCCGGTCCAAACAACTGACGGTCTCCAACTTCATCCCACATCAACGGTGTCCTACACCTTCTTCCATACAAGGCTTCGCAAAGGGCCATCTTTAGACTAGCTTGATAACTGTTGTTGTATGAGAATTCTGCGTACGGCAAATTATCATCCCAGCTTGATCCATAATCTAGCGCACAAGCTCTCAACATGTCCTCCAGAATCTAATTGACTCTCTCGGTCTGTCCATCTGTCTGCGAATGAAAGGTTGTACTGAATTCTAGCCTAGTACCCAAAGTCTAGTGCAGTTGATTCCAAAACATCAAGGTAAATTGTGTTCCTCTATATGATACGATGGTCCTCAAAACTCCATGCAGACATACGATCGTGGTCATATATATCTTAGCCAACTTCGCCCTCGTATAGGTGGTCTTCACTAGAATAAAGTGATCCACTTTGGTCAAACGATCCACTACTACCCAGATAGAATCATATCTCGATCGTGTCCTGGGTAATCCGGTGATGAAATCCATGCCAAGCTTGTCCCACTTCCATTCGGGTATCGGCATAGGCTGCAGTAATCCTGCTGGATTCTGATGTTCTGCTTTCACTCTCTGACATACATCACATACGGCTACATACTCGGCAATATCCTTCTTCATACCAGTCCACCAGAAATGCTCCTTCAAATCCAAATACATTTTGGTGTTTCCAGGGCGAATCAATTATGGCGAGACATGAGCTTCCTGTAGTATTAACTTCCTGATTTCTGCATTATTGGGTACATATACATGGTCCTCAAACCATAAAGTGTCATGCTCATCCTCACGAAAACCTTTGGCTTTTCCTTTGCTCATCTTCTCCTTTATCTCAGCAATCTCCTTATCATCCTTCTGAGCTTCTCGAATCTTTCTCAATAGTGTTGAATGAACCTCCATTGCTGCGACAAAACCTCATGGAACTATCTCCAAACGAAGCTCCTTGAGATCGTCAACTAACTCCAGCTGAAAACCTCCGCTTACGAGGGTATTGGCATAACTCTTCCGACTCAAAGCATCTGCTATGACATTGGCCTTGCCTGGATGATAGTGTAGCTTCATATCATAATCCTTTATAAGCTCCAACCATCTCCTTTGTCTGAGATTCAGCTCCTTCTGCGTGAAAATGTACTTCAAACTCTTGTGATCGTGTACACATCACAATGGTTTCCAATAAGAAAATGTTTCCAGGTCTTGAGTGCATGAACTACAGCTGCTAACTCCAGATCATGCGTGGCATAATTCAATTCATGTGGTCGAAGCTGTCGTGAGGCAAATGAAACAACTCTTCCATCTTGCATAAGTACACCTCCAAGTCCTAAGCGAGAAGCATCGCAATACACTTGGAAATCCTTGCATCTATCCGGCAGAATCAGCACTGGGGTTGTAACCAAACGTTTCTTCAACTCCTGAAAACTTGCCTCACATTGATCTGTCCATTTGAACTTTGTGTCCTTCTTCAACAACTCCGTCATGGGTTTCGCAATCTTGGAGAAATTCTCAATGAATCTCCGGTAGTACCCCGTGAGTCCAAGAAAACTGCGGATCTCCCCTACTGAGGTGGGTGCTAGCCAATTAGTGACTACCTGAACCTTGGTAAGGTCTACTGCTATACCCTCGACTGCTATGACATGTTACTCTAAATTAATTTTGTTGGGTTATGTTTAATGATGATGCTTAATTGGGATTGAGAATGCTGTCAACCATTCTCAATGTTTAACAACCACCATGATAGTAATTAAATTTATTCCTTTGAAGTAGGGAAAAATTGGCTTTACGCAAAACTGTAACCATAGAGCTTTCCACCAGCCAGATATGCATATAGTATAGCTGTTTCATTCCATTACTCTCTATGTGTTACCTTGCCAGCATATTCCATGTGCTGACCCGTTTCGGGCTGCAACGTTAATGTTGCAGACTTTTCAGACGACGATTAAGGATTTTTAGGTCGTGGTTCTATACTCAGTGATGCCGTTGGAGTTGATGGACTCACTTATCTTCCAAGCCTTCCGCTGTTATCGTTATTAGATGGCCTTAAGCCATATTTATTGTAATAAGTTCTCTCTTGAGACACTCGATGTAATAAGTGTGTGATTGCTACTTGGTTAAAAATCCTCCGAGTACTGTGTGGTGTCAGCATTACTGATCCAGGGATGACACCGGAGCATAGAGATCAAACTGTTTGAGGTCTGGTCGCTACAGAGATGGTATCAGAGCACACGCTGACTGTAGGGCACGACCACTAAGCTAAAGGACCTAGATCACTATTCACTCTCTTCTCTTATGACCTCTCATCTTTTCTACTCTTTAGGATGGCGGATGTCAGGAACAAGTTCACACATCCGGATGAAGATACACCCTTTGGACGTCACTTGAAGGAAGTCACTAGATACCTGAACATAGGAGTACCAAGCTTCACAGGAACCTACAACGCCACTTTACCTGAAGAAGAGCGCTGGATGATTCAAGTTCAAGTTCCAGGAAGGACATTCATGCTAGTCACTAAGCCCATAGGGTTTTCTTTTGATGAACCAACTTGGAGTCTAGGACAGAGCATGGCAGCTCACATCGCCATGGGACGCATTGGAGAAGTCTACCGCAATGATCTCAAGGATACTATCTACCAGATTTGTGGGCGCCGAGATGAGCACTGGGAGATGCTCGGCACCAGGAAGGATAGATCAATTGCAGCTTTTATCCAGGAGCTAAACCAGCACATTCGACGACAGGAGAACCAGATGTGTGCCGACATGATAGATCTGAAGAAGGCTAATACTAGAATCAAGGAACTGGAGGAAGAACTCAAGGCTACACGTGAAGATTATGAAGAGGAAATTGAAGTATTGGTGGAGAAGAATGACGACCTGATCAAGAAGATCGGAATATTTATGGGAGGCCCTACGCCAGTAGATGAAGACGAAGAAACCAAGGAGATTAGCCCGGAAGACTACATCATCATCGACGGCACCGACTCGGAACAAGATAGTAGCGATGATGATTATGTTGATGAAGCTGGTGTAGATATCATGGAGTCTGCAACCGAAGAATATTTCTAGTAGACCACCTCATCAGTAGTAGTAGTCCACCATGTAAATATAGTAGTCTGAGCACTTTTGCGATAGATAGATCGATTGTATGCCCTTGTTTGATTGAATGAAGTGAATTGTTTGCTTTTGCCTCATGTGCATATGGATAGTGTTTTCTCTTTAGACCCCCTCTATTCTTATATCTCACCTTTTCTAAACCCTCAGATGCCTCCGAGACGTGACCCCGGATTTGCCTTTCCACCGGAGCTCACTCAGTTGATCCAGCAGCAGAACACATTGATGCAGTTGCTAGTCCAAAATCAGAATCAGGGGAACAACAACAACAACCCACCACCACCACCACCTGTTGACCACTAAGCCCATTTTCTTAGGCTGAATCCGCCAGTGTTTTCCAGTAGCACCGAGCCGATAGTAGCAGATGATTGGCTTCGCAAGACAGCTAGGGAGTTGACCACCGCAGGATGCACAGATGCGGAGAAGGTGAAGTTTTCCGCACATCAGTTAGAAGGACCCGCAACATCATGGTGGGAGAATTTCACAGCCACTTTCCCAGTCGACACTGTCACATGGGACCAGTTTCAGCAGGCTTTTCGTACTGCACATGTTTCAGCAGGAGCTATGGCCATGAAGAAGCGTGAGTTTCGCAACATACGCCAAGGAGGACGGACAGTTGGCCAGTATGTGGAGGACTTTAGTAAGTTAGCATGTTATGCCCCAGATGACGTTGCTACGGATGCAGCTAAGCAGGAGAAGTTTCTGGAAGGACTGAATGATGAGTTGAGCATGTAGTTGATGGTAGCAACCTTCAACAACTACCAGGAGTTGGTAGATCGTGCGCTTATGATTGAAGGGAAGCAGCAGCAGACTGAGAATCGCAAGAGGAAGTATGGACAAGGAAAGTATAATTCAGGAGCTCAGCAGAAGCCACGTTTTACCCCTAGACCGGGAGGACATTTCCAGCATACCCATGGAGTAGGTAGCATGCACAATCACAATGGCACCAAGCATGGTAATGGCAACGGAGGAAGCAACGGCCAGAACCGCACCAACCCCTCAACCCCAGCCAAGAAGGACCTAAGCCAAGTCACTTGTTTTAAGTGTCAAAAGACCGGACATTATGCCAATGAATGTCCTGAAGGCCAAAATGGCAATGGAAGTTCAGGGAAGAAGCCGAACCCTTTCAACAGGGGACAGGTGAACCACGTCATCCCGATGCAGTAATAGGTAAGTTTTTGGTTAAGTCATTTACTGCACTCATTCTTTTTTATACTGTTGCATCGCATTCATACATCTCAAGGCGATTTGTGGATAAGTATAACCTACCAACCCAAGCCCTTAGGTCACCCATGTTAGTAACCTCGCCCGGAGCAGAGTATGTGGCTAGTCTATGGTGTGATCGGTTACCATTAAGGATTGGTAACTATGTTTTTCCCTCAGACCTAATAGTATTTGAATCTCAAGGATTGGATGTGATATTAGGCATGGATTGGTTATCAAAGTATGAAGGGAGTATTGAGTGTGCTAGTAAGTCAATTTTTCTTACCACCCCAGAAGGGAGAAGGATCAAGTATGTATCCCAGCATGTGCCAAAGAGGACACAAGTAAATTGCCTAACAGGAGTTGTGCAGGAGGAAGTACCAGTGGTAAGGGATTTTCCTGATGTATTTCCAGAAGAGTTGCCAGCCATGCCACCGGATAGAGATATTGAGTTTTTGATTGAGCTATTGCCAGGCACAGGGCCAATATCTAAGAGACCATATAGGATGCCAGCAAAGGATTTGGTAGAAATTAAGAAATAGATGAAGGAGTTACTAGACAAAGGATATATTCGCCCAAGTTCTTCGCCTTGGGGATCACCAGTACTTCTAGTGGAGAAGAAGGATGGATCGTTAAGGATGGTTGTTGATTATCGAGGATTGAATGAAGTAACGATCAAGAACAAGTACCCACTACCAATGATTAATGATCTGTTTGATCGTTTGCAAGGAGCTAAGTTATTTTCCAAGATCGATCTGCCATCAGGATACCACCAGTTGAAGATTCGAGAATAGGATATTCCGAAGATAGCTTTTACCACCAGGTATGGGCTGTACGAGTATACCGTTATGTCATTTGGTCTGACTAACGCACCTGCCTATTTTATGAACATGATGAACAAAGTGTTTATGGAATTTTTGTATAAGTTCGTCATAGTGTTCATTGATGATATCCTGGTTTATTCGAAGAATGAAGAGGAGCATAAGGAGCATTTGCGTTTGGTACTTGGAAAGCTCAGAGAACATCAACTATATGCCAAGTTCAGCAAATGTGAGTTTTGGTTGAAAGAAGTAGGATTTGTCAGACACGTTATATCTGGAGAAGGTATAGCGGTAGATCCCGCTAAAGTTGAAACCGTGACGAAGTGGGAAGCCCCAACAACAGTTGGAGAGATCCGGAGTTTTCTTGGACTCGTAGGATACTACCGGAGATTTATTGAGAATTTCTCAAAGATTGCGAAGCCTATGACTGAGTTGTTGAAGAAGGATATCAAGTTCATATGGACAGATGAGTGGGAGGCTAGTTTCCACGAGTTGAAGAAACGTTTGGTTACCTCACCAGTGTTGATTTTGCTAGACCAGACCAAAGATTATGAGGTGTATTGCGACGCTTCACGTCGAGGACTTGGAGAAGTGCTTATGCAGGAAGGGAGAGTTGTTTCATATGCCTCAAGACAACTGAAGCCTCATGAGTTAAATTATGCCACGCATGATTTGGAGTTAGCAGCCGTAGTGCATACTTTGAAAACATGGAGACATTTCCTCATTGGAAACCATTGTGAGGTGTATACGGACCATAAGAGTTTGAAGTACATTTTCACACAGAAGGAGCTGAATCTCAGACAAAGGAGATGGTTGGAGCTCATCAAGGATTATGATATGAGAGTGCATTATCATCCCGGAAAGGCTAATGTAGTAGCTGACGCATTAAGCCGTAAGAGCCACGTCAATACATTAATGACGGGAGAAATACCCAAGGAGTTAGCAGAAAAGCTTCGTGAACTATGTTTGGAAATAGTTCCGAGAGGCTATGTAGTAGCATTGGAGATTCAGTCAACTTTGATGGATAGAATCAGTGAAGCTCAGAAAACTGACAAAGAGATTGCCGCTATAAAGGAGAAACTTAGCAAAGGAAAAGCCAAAGGATTTCGTGAGGATGAGAACGACATCCTATGGTTTGAAGACCATGTTTACGTGCCCAATGACCCGGAGATCAGGAAGTTGATTTTGCAAGAGGCCCACGACTCACTGTATTCGATTCACCCAGGAAATACCAAGATGTATTTGGATTTGAAGGATATTTTCTGGTGGACCAGAATGAAGAAGGATATTGCGGAGTATGTAGCAGTTTGTGATGTATGTCAAAGAGTAAAGGCAGAGCATCAGAAGCCAGCAGGATTGTTACAACCATCGCCGATACCCGAATGGAAGTGGGATAAGCTAGGCATGGATGTTATCACGGGATTGCTCAGGACTCGTTCAGGCTATGACTCGATTTGTGTTGTAGTTGATCGATTGACGAAGGTAGCTCATTTTATCCCGGTAAAAACCACTTGCACCAGTGCTAAGTTGGCAAAGATATACATGACCAGGATCATATGTCTGCATGGAGTTCTGAGGAGTATCGTATCTGATAGAGGAACCCAGTTTACCTCAAAGTTCTGGAAGCAGTTGCCCGAAACTTTGGGAACTAGGCTAGAATTCAGTACAGCTTTTTATCCGCAGACAGATGGATAGACCGAGAGAGTCAATCAGATTTTGGAGGATATGCTGAGAGCTTGTGCGCTAGATTATGGATCTAGTTGGGACGATAATTTGCCATATGCAGAGTTCTCTTACAATAACAGTTACCAAACCAGTTTGAAGATGGCCCCTTTCGAAGCTTTGTACGGAAGGAGGTGCAGGACACCGTTGTCGTGGGAAGAAGTTGGAGACCGTCAGTTGTTTGGACCTGACTTGATTAAGGAGTCTGACAGAAAGTGAAGTTGATTCGTGATAGGCTCAAGGTAGCCCAGTCTAGACAGAAGAGTTATGCAGATTCTAAACGCAAGGAGACAGTTTACGAAGTCGGAGATAGAGCTTATCTTCGAGTATCTCCACTTTGGGGAACAAAGCGTTTTGGAGTTAAAGGGAAGCTAGCGCCACGATTTGTAGGACCATATCGAGTTTTGGAGCGTATGGGAGAAGTAGCCTACAAGTTGGAATTGCCCAAAGGATTGTCAGGAGTTCATGATGTGTTCCACGTTTCCCAGTTGAAGAAGTGTCACGCGGAGATGGCTGACATACCGTTGAGAGACACAGTGCCTTTGGAAACTATTCAGTTGGATAACGATTTGACCTACGACGAGAAGCCGGTTAAGATTCTCGAGTTTGCTAGCCGAGTTACTCGCAGCAAGGTTATCAAGTTTTGCAAAGTTCAGTAGAGCCACCACACGGAGGATGAAGCCACCTGGGAGCGAGAGGAAGATTTGCTCAAAGACCACCCTCACCTATTTTCTAGCCAACCCGAATCTCAAGGGCGAGATTCATCTTAAGCGGGGTAGGTTTGTAACATCCCAAATTTTCAATTTGGAATGTTATACATTAGATCATCATGCATATCATATTTTTTTATGCATTTTGGTTGATCCTAGAAATTCTACGCAACTCAAGGACCCACGGAGAGAGTTGGGGATTTTGTTATTTTCATATTTGAGTTTTCTCAAATTTTGAGAATAAGATCATTTGATTTTATTTATTTTATCATCAGTTATTTCTATTACCAAAAATATGAGAGAGGGAATAAAATGACTTTCCCAAAATAAAGAAATATTGAGGATTTAATAATAAAATCAAATAGGATTTTATTTTAGAGTTTTTCGGTATTTTATTTGAATTTAGGAAAAATGTGCATTTTTCAAAATTGCATTTAGATCCCAAATAAATGTTCACCTTATGAGGCTTGATTTTAGAAGCCCGTGCAAATTTATTTCGGAATTTTTGGAGTCCGTTTAGTATTTCTTTTTATTTGTCTTCCGAGCGGAATAATTTTAAAAAACGAACCGACTTCGGGCCGTACTCGAGCGGGACACCGCCCGGGGGCAGCCTTTAAATAGCGCCGCCCCGAGTCGCCCCAGCCCATCAGCCCCGCATCGATCCGTGCGCGCCGCCGAAGCCGCCGTCGCCAATGATCCCGCCGCCCGAGGTTCGTCGCGCCTCGTTTTCCGTGACGAAAAAAAAAGAAAAAAAAATAAAAAATAAAAAAATTCGGCGTTCGTCGTTTTTCTTTTTCTCCGATTAAATCCGCCTGGTTAGATCGCTTATTTGAGTTTTACATGTGCATTAGATGAGTACTTATTGTATGCTTGTTTGTCTGTGTGTGATAGAATACCCGGAGTGCGCCGCCTGATACTTCGAATCTCTAGGTTTCGCGGATCATCAGCAAGGCAAGTAACACTTTGATCATACCTTTTCTACTACCCAGTTTTATTGCATTAGATCAACCCTCACACATTTCATGATTAGGATCTAATTAAATTGTGGGATGGGAAGTAGTTGAGGTAGTACCTATTACCCGTTTATTATCAAACCTTTGGGAGTTACTTCTACATTTGCTTATTATGCCATGCTATGCTAGTAGACGTGGATTGGGTGAGCGATATCCATGACAGATGTGAGTTTTGTTAATTAATGGTTTATCTAAGGTGGCAACTTAAACACACATCTGGGTGGATTGAGGCACCTGGGTATTCCAGGACTTGCAAGTTTTCTTTTGGACCGCCACCCAGGCTCAAAGGGATCATGAGACTATTCATACTAGAAACTTCCGTGTGCAGCCATAAGCTATTATGGGCTCTAGCATAGTTGACTAAGTCGTGCGAACTCTTACAGTGGTATACTAGCAGATGTAGGGGATGTAGGTTGGTACGGTCTACCCGATCGTAAGGTGCTAGCGCTTCTGAAAGACTATGTCTCGGTCATCCGTCTTCTCAAACACCATGTAGTGCGAGAAACCAAACGGAGGCGATCGATTCTTGTGGGGAAAAGTGCGCAAATCTCTACAGAGTGTAATAAACTAATCATGGTTAGTCGTGTCCCCGGCTATGGACATCTTGAGTATTTAGTACTTGGATTATCATGTGAATCTCAACATGTTACTCTAAATTAATTTTGTTGGGTTATGTTTAATGATGATGCTTAATTGGGATTGAGAATGCTGTCAACCATTCTCAATGTTTAACAACCACCATGATAGTAATTAAATTTATTCCTTTGAATTAGGGAAAAATTGGCTTTACGCAAAACTGTAACCATAGAGCTTTCCACCAGCCAGATATGCATATAGTATAGCTGGTTCATTCCATTACTCTCTATGTGTTACCTTGCGAACATATTCCATGTGCAGACCCGTTTCGGGCTGCAACGTTAATGTTGCAGACTTTTCAGACGACGATTAAGGAGTTTTCGGTCGTGGTTCTATACTCAGTGATGCCGTTGGAGTTGATGGACTCACTTATCTTCCAAGCCTTCCGTTGTTATCGTTATTAGATGGCCTTAATACATATTTATTGTAATAAGTTCTCTCTTGAGACACTCGATGTAATAAGTGTGTGATTGCTACTCTGTTAAAAATCATCCGAGTACTGTGTGGTGTCAGCATTACTGATCCAGGGATGACACCGGAGTACAGAGATCAGACTGTTTGAGGTCTGGTCGCTACAGCTTCGCACTCCAGAAATTCTATCGCAAACAAATAGCAGCATACATAGGCAATCAAGCATATATTCTAGGGTAAAACTCAGATAAGAAAATCCAAACTGAAATTTCAACTGAAGAGGTTCGATTTGGAAAAAGAATCAATCGAATCGGAGCTACGAAACTCAAACTACGATCAAAAGAACATCGAATTCAAATCTGCTTGATACCAAATTTTAAGTTGTCAAAACCATGATCAAGTTGACTAAATGGAAAGAGGGCTTCGAGACAAAGATTTTGGCGTTGGTTTCACTGGATTTGGACGAACGGTTAAAAAGTTGCGAGGGTTTGAAGATCAGGGGCTCATATGCGATAAAAGTATTCGTGGATAGGTCCCTAGCCGAAAATAAAATAAAAAGAAAAAATCTATCGGACGAACGTCCGCTAACAGAGGCTAACAAACGAATTTGTTCGTTATTAGATCTAAACGAACAAACAGTCGCAAAATAGCTCTCACCAAGAAAAACCGATCTAACCGGCAGAAAACTGGGAAAAATTCGAAACGCGAAAAAAGATGGATGTAGATCTAGATCTAGGGTTTACAGGAAAAACCGACGAAAAACCGAAAAAAAAATGGTCGGCGGCGAACTGTGGCAATGTCGGCGCGGCGGCGGCACGGATTTCGAGGCGGCATGCATCACGAGGCGGGCTGGCGGCGGTTTGGGGTTGAGGCGGCCTTGGGCCTTGGCTATATATAGCCTCGGGCGACCTTGGTCTCGTGGCCCGAGCCGGCTCCTAAGTCGGCGCGCAGCTGGGCCGGCTGGGCTTTAGCCCAGTTTGGTCCGGGAAACATTTATTTTTAATAATTCCGCCGAAGAAAATCCTAAATAAATATAAAAAAATTCTAAAAATTCCAAAAACAATTTTCACCGTCTAAATAAAATATGTAGAACAAAGTGAACATTTTTCTGGCCTAAAATTGCAATTTTGAAAAATGCATATTTTTCTAATTCAAATATAATAGCAATAAAATCCCAAATAAAATATTTATTTGATTTAAACATTTTTCCTCCAATATTTCTTTTATTTTGGAGAAGTCCTTTTATCTCCTCTCTTTTATTTTTTTTATATGGGAAATATTTCGGAGAGAAAAATATTAAAACCAAAGTGGTCCTCTTTTGAAATTTGAGAAAAATTCAAATATGAAAATAGTGAAAGCCCCAACTCTTTCCGTGGGTCCTTGAGTTGCTTAGGATTTCTAGATCGCAACGATATGCAAATAAAAATATGATATGCATATGATGACCTATGTATAACATTCCAAATTGAAAATTTGGGATGTTAGAGGGGTCAACTTAATGATCCCAGTTCCCCCATGTACATGGGAATTAAGCCGTAAGACTAATCTTTATGCCTACCCTGCAACTTAATTCGTTCAATTTAGAACTGTCACGTGTACTGAATTTGTGAGTTATGCCCGGTTTTCTGTTGATGTAAGAACCGTTAATATGTTGACCTTGATATGCTGTAAGTTCAGGCAATGAATATTAACTGTTTTTTGTTATTATTATTATTACATCATAGAGGTAGCACACTCAATTGATCTCACTACAGTATGTGTGAACAAAAATATGCAATCTGGTTTGCAAAAGCACACGATTTGCTGATGAAAGCCGTGTGCCGACCAAACCCCGCCACCCCGCCCACGATCAGAGTCTTGCTTTCTGATTGGCCAGAACCCAAACCCCATGGATCGTACGTCTGCACCGTTGGATACTCCCAGATCAAGCAGAAATCCTCATCCCTTTCGACAGCACATGCAATTCCGTAACACATGAGTTTATTTTTATGCACAAAATGCACGTTAATCTCAAAAAATATCTTAAATATAGCTAACGATACCTGAAATGCGCTAGAAAATCAAACGTGGTATAATAGTGATTGCGTACCGTGGAAATTTTTATGAGGCCAAACGATGAAGTCACCGGCCACAGGAGTTTGAATTGACATGTCTCCTTTTGGAAACCATGATCCTTCATCTGAGAAGCTCCGGTTTGGAAGGAGCAGTCACCGTCCAAACTTTACCATTTTTTCGACGGGGTCATGAGATCACACCACGGGCACACATCGAAACTCCATCTTAATTTCCTGTAATTAAAATACCAACTAGGCCTACGCCAGTGGCCGCACCTCGCGGCCGAAATGTTTGAAACTTCTCCTCGCTTCTCAAACAAATGGATGAAAACTCAGAAAGCAACGCATAAATGATCTGTACAATTTCTTTGCTAGGTTGATAGTAAGGGGGTGTCATAGCTAGTATCATGCATGCCAACTAGGCAATTTTGATGAGCTGTCATAGAATTAAATGAAGAAGAGAGGGTTATGTATCATATCATTAAACTGTATCATAATAAATGCTATGCTACTATGTGTCATGCATGACAATATAAATGAAGTACTACATATGATACTACCTACTCAATGATACTATGCCTTAGAGAAAGTACAATAGAGTGACATAAGACTAGCCACAATGGGTAGTAACATAGACTAGTAACATGCATATGTTACAAGTCTATGTTACTACCTCTATATTGGGAGTAACATATGTGTAGTAACATGCAACACTTCATTTATTAGGCTATAGACTCATCTTGCCTTGAGATGTGTGATGTTACTCATACTACTAGTAACTAGCTATGTTACCACTTTCCTCTCTTTTTTCATTTATTGCTTGCCACATCATCTATTTTATCTAGATACGTGTGATGTTACTACCTATGCTACTCCCACTGTGGGTAGTCTAAGCCGTCTATAAGGAATAGAATAATATATATATATATATATATATATATATATATATATGTGCTTATTAGTTGGAGGAAAGAGAAGAGGAGAGAGAAGAGAAGTGGGCTCTTGGTTAGTAGAGCCAACTACAACACGAGACCCAAGACACTTTGTGAGGATGTAAGGTGGGCCAACTATTGATAAACTACTATGTATTTAAAACTTATTATTGTACATGCCCGCTAAGAGGTTGGTTGTATATGACATGGCAACTTCTTATAGCCGATCGTTGGTTGTATTATTAACAATGCTCTTAGTGAGGTAGCTAGTATATCATGGACTAGCTAGTATCAGACTAGCCATAGTGGGAGTAACTTCGGCAGTAACATCGACTCCAACTCAGCAAACTTCCATATGTGGCAATAAGTTAATGAGGAGAGAGATAGTTTCAGTAACTTAGCTAGTTACTATAACATCACATGTCCCAATGCAATATGAGTCTATATCCTAATAAATGAAGCTTGGCATGGCACTACACTTATGTTACTACCCACTATGACGGTAGTAACATAGTCTAGGGTATGTGTATGTTACTAGTGTATGTTACTCTCCATTGTGGCCAGTCTCATACTCCCTCCTTTCCGGTTTAGGCTAGTTGTAATGGTAGTATCATAAGCGGTATCATGTATGCCAACTAGACTTTCTGGATGATGTGGCACACTATTAAATGAGGGAAGAGAGGATGTGGTATCATATCATGATACCGTGTCATATTAAATGTTGTACTACTTTGTGTGATGCATGAAAATTAATAAGGCAACCTTAGATACTAACTTATGATACTATGCATTACAGAAGTAGTATCATAAACTAGTATATATCATATGCATGATACTAGTATAGGATACTCCCCATTACAACCAGCCTTATAGGGCTCAATTCAAAAATCTCACCAACCAAGGTAGATGGTGAGTGGTGGAATACTTTTTGTAGTTTGCAAAAACACCCAATTAATGCTTTTATTTTCCTCAAAAATTTATGTTTTCCGTTGTATTAATTGCAATACATGCATGCATAAAGTACATGCATTGGTCAACTTTCTCTTAATACCTATATGCAATGATTTAATGCACCTTGGAATCTAAACATATGATGGGGAACAACCAAATTGAGCCTTATAAAATGGACAAACTAAAATTTTGAGTTAAGCCTATAAATCGAAAAGGAGGGAGTATATATGCATGATACTAGTATATGATCGGTAATACCTCAGGAACACACGCATGCATATGTTACTAGTCTATGTTACTACCTCTATATTTGGGAGTAACATATGTGTAGAGAAATGCAACACTTCATTCATTAGGTTATAGACTCATCTTGCCTTGAGATGTGTGATGTTACTCATACTACTAGTAACTAGCTATGTTACCACTTTCCTCTTTTTTCATTTATTGCTTGCCACATCATCTATTTTATCTAGATACATGTGATGATACTACCTATGTTACTCCCACTGTGGGTAGTCTAAGAAGGCTCTAAGGAATAGAATAATATATATGTTCTTATTAGTTGGAGGAAGAGAAGAGGAGAGAGAAGAGAAGCGGGCTCTTGGTTAGTAGAGTCAGCTACAACACGAGACCCAAGACACTTCGTGAGGATGTAAGGTGGGCCAACTATTGATAAACTAGTACGTGTTTAAAACTTATTACTGTACATGCCCGCTAAGAGGTTGGTTGTATATGACATGGCAACTTCTTATAGCTGACTGTTGGCTGTATTATTAACAATGCTCTTAGTGAGGTAGCTAGTATATCATAGACTATCTAGTATCAGACTAGCCATAGTGGGAGTAACTTCAGTAGTAACATCGACTCCAACTCAGCAAACTTGCCTATGTGGCAATAAGTTAATGAGGAGAGAGATAGTTTCAGTAACTTAGCTAGTTACTATAACATCACATGTCCCAATGCAATATGAGTTTATAACCTAATAAATGAAGCTTTGCATGGCACTACACTTATGTTACTACCCACTGTGAAGGTAGTAACATAGTATAGGGATATGTGTATGTTACTAGTGTATGTTACTCTCCATTGTGGCTAGTCTCATACTCCCTCCTTTCCGGTTTAGGCTGGTTGTAATGGTAGTATCATAAGCGGTATCATGCATGCCAACAAACTTTATGGATGATGTGGCACACAATTAAATGAGGAAAGAGAGGATGTGGTATCATATCATGATACCGTGTCATATTAACTGTTGTACTACTTTGTGTGATGCATGACAATTAATAAGGCAACCTAAGATACTAACTTATGATACTATGCATTACCGAAGTAGTATCATAGACTAGTATATATCATATGCATGATACTAGTATATGACACTCCCCGTTACAACCAGCCTTATAGGGCTCAATTCCAAAATCTCACCAACCAAGGTAGATGGTGAGTGGTGAAATACTTTTTGTAGTTTGCAAAAACACCGAATTAATGCTTCTGTTTTCCTCAAAAAATTATGTTTTCCAATGTATTAATTGCAATACATGCATGCATAAAGTACATGCATTGGTCAACTTTCTCTTAATACTTGCATGCAATGATTTAATGCACCTTGGAATCTGAACATGTGATGAGGAACAACCAAATTGAGGCTTTTAAAATGGAAAAACTAAAATTTTGAGTTAAGCCTATAAACTGAAAAGGAGGGAGGATATATGCGTGATACTAGTATATGATCGGTAATACCTCAAGAACGCGCGCATGCATGACACAAAGTAGTACAACATTTAATATGATACGGTATCATGATATGATATCACACCCTCTCTTTCCTGATTTAACTGTGCACCACATCATCCAAAAAGTCTAGTTGGCATGCATTATACCGCTTGATACCATATTACGACCAACCTTATTAGGGTGGCCATAGTGAGGGTATCATAGCCGGTATCATGCACTTGGGAATAGCAAATATGATGGCGTGGCAGAGAAGCAATAACATAGGTAGATACCGTAACATATATATATATATATATATATATATATATAATAAATTGTCACGACCCAGGGGGAGAGGAGAGATCGGGATGAGAAAGGGGGATCGAGATGCAGAGGGTGAGAGGAGAGCTTGGAGAAGGGGAAAGGAGAATTGAGATCTTTTTCCATTCCTCCCCAGCATCTCGTCCGCGGTACAATATGTAGCCGCCCACCTGGGCCCTCTCACACCCACACACGGCCTCAGGCCCAACACACACTGCCTACATGGCCTCTGGCCCAACACACACACTAGCTCTGTAGCAGTTCAGTTAGTTCTGTTAACTGAACTGCACTTTCAGTCCGCTGCGGATGTATCATCAGCAGGTGTGACATAAATGATATACTACTTGGTGTCATGCATGGCCATAAATATGGTCATCCATGATATATACTACTCTATGATACTATACATGCACTATGAAGGTACGTACGTAGTATCATACACTAGTATCATTTGCATGATACTATATATAGTATATGATACTCCCCACTATATAAGGCTGGCTATAGTGGTGGTATCATAGCCGACAATGTCATGCACTCAGAAATAGCAAGTATGCTGATGTGGCAAAGAATTAAATATATATAGAGAATGTTAGAGTAACATATAGGTAGATACTGTATCATGTTAAATGCGATGCTAATTTGTGTCATGCATGGCAATAAATATGATCAATCATACTATACTCTATGTATTATACTATGCGCTATAATTAATTAAATGTAGTATCGTACACTAGTATCATATATACTGTATATGCAGGATACTAGTATATGACACTCTCCACTATACTCGTGATTTCTTACTGTGGAAAAAAATTGGAGGCGAAACGATGAACTCATGTTTTCATTCGAACAAAAATATATTGTTAGGTAATGTAAATGTTTTCAAACAGCACACAGTTCACTCACGAAAGCCGTGTGTCCACTAAACCTTGGCCGATGCACCCCTCCCTCTGGCACGCGCATGATCTGAGTCGTGCGTTCTGATTGGCCAGAACTCAAACCCCATGGATCGTATGTCTACATCATTGGATTCTCTTTCATCGAATGGCGATCCTCATCCCTTTTGACAGCACATGTAAATGTTTTCAAATAGCCCCTCCCGAATTTTTTTTTTCAAATAGCACATGGTTCACACACGAAAGTCGTGTGCCTACCAAACTGTTCAATCCATGACAGGTGTAGGATGAAGATGGTCTCTCTCAAACGACCCTGCAACCAAATACAAGAAATCGTTTGTGTCCCCAACACACCCAATACAATGGCAAATTGTACAGGTGCACTAGTTCGGTGAAGAGATGGTGATAAAAGTTTAATATGGATGGTAGAAATATATTTTTATAATTTTAATAAATAAAAACAGCAAGGTAGCAAATAGTAAACGGGCACAAAACCGGTATTGCAATGCTTAAAAACAAGGCCTAGGGTCCGTACTTTCGCTAGTGCAATCTCTCAACAGTGCTAACAGAGTTGGATCATATAATTATCCCTCAAAGTGTAACAAAGAATCACTCCTGAGTTCATATTAGCAGAGAACAAAAGATAGAAATTGTTTGTAGGGTATGAGACCACCTCAAAGCTATTATTTCCGCTTGATCTATTCAAGAGTTCGTACTAAAATAACGCAATGCTATTTTTTCTGTTCGATCTATCCTAGAGTTCATACTAGAATAACACCAAAGCATATTCATGTTCATAATACTCAATCCACACACGGAACTGCAAATAGACCCTAAAGTTTCTATCGAAGAAAAGATAATAAAAGCATGCATCAACCCCTATGCATAGATTATCCTAATATCACCGTGGGAATCCGCAAGTTGAGTGCCATAACGTATATCAAGTGAATCAATATGATACCCCATTTTTCACCTCAAGTATTCATACCGCAAGACATACATCATGTGTTCCCAAATCTGAACATTCAATCCGACATGACAAAACTTCAAAGGGTAAAGATTCAACTCATCGCAACCGGAGTACAGAGGGGAGAAACATCATATGATCCATCTATGCTAACAAAGCCCATGATATAGATCACGAGAGAGAGAGAGAGGGAGAGAGAGATTAAGTACATAGCTACTGGTACAAACCCTCAGCCCCGAGGGTGGACTACTCCCTCCTCATCGTGGTGGCCGCTGGGATGATGACGATGGGAACCAGAGATGATTCCCCCCTCCGGCAGGGTGCCGGAACGGGTCTAGATTGGTTTTTGATGGCTACGGAGCCTTGCAGCGGCGAAACTTCTGAGCTAGGTTAACCCCGAGGGGTTTCAGAATATTTGGGAATTTATAGTACAAAGAAGGGGCACAGGAGGCCACCGAGGTGGGCACAACCCACCTGGGTGCGCCAGGGGGCCCTGGCGCGCCCTGGTGGGTTGTGCCCCCTCGAGGCCCCCCCAAGTGCTGCTTTGGCCCATCGGTAGTCTTCTGGCCCATAAAAAATCCACAAAAAGTTTCGCGGTGTTTGGACTCCGTTTGATACTAATTTTCTGCGATGTAAAAAACAAGCAAAAAAGCAACTGGCACTAGGCACTGGGTCAATAGGTTAGTCCCAAAAAATGATATAAAGTTTCTATAAAATGATTGTAAAACATCCAAGAATGATAATATAACGGCATGATAACCCCGAGGGGTTTCAAAATATTTGGGAATTTATAGCACAAAGAAGGGGTACAGGAGGCCACCGAGGTGGGCACAACCCACCTGGGTGCGCCAGGGGGCCCTGGCGCGCCCTGGTGGGTTGTGCCCCCTCGAGGCCCCCCAAGTGTTGCTTTGGCCCATCGGTAGTCTTCTGGCCCATAAAAAATCCACAAAAAGTTTCGCGGTGTTTGGACTCCGTTTGATAGTAATTTTCTGTGATGTAAAAAACAAGCAAAAAAGCAACTGGCACTGGGCACTGGGTCAATAGGTTAGTCCCAAAAAATGATATAAAGTTGCTATAAAATGATTGTAAAACATCCAAGAATGATAATATAATGGCATGAATACTTCATAAATTATAGATATGTTGGAGTCGTATCAACGTCGCCAAGCTTAATTCCTACTCGTCCTTGAGTAGGTAAATGATAACAGAAATAATTTATGAAGTGTGAATGCTAGCAAAGTGCATAAGTTTGGTAAATGATAAGTTCAATCACTTTTCCTAGCATCATAAAAGCAATTCTTTCTTATAAAACTTCTCATGTTATAGTAGCAACCAATTCACATGTTAAGGTTCAAACTATGAACTCCTTTGAAACTCAACAACCTGTGTTCTTAGTGACCAAGCAATTGCAATTCAACTTATTCAACAGAGTTTAAGTAAGAGCTCCACATACTCAACCATCATATCGTCTTCTATGATTTGTAACACTCACCGCGTACACATGAGCAAAACGTTTCAACTGGACACATTGAAAGATAGGGGCTTATTGTTTTTCCTCCCAACGTATTCACCTCAAGGGTGATGTCAACAATAATAACTCATGCTACCCATATCCAACTGGATATATGTGCCTAGATCTTTCCTCACAACATGATGCTTACCAAAAGAGAAAATAAAAAGGAATAGAGAGGAATACTTTGACTCTTTGCATAAAAGTAAATACTGAAAAGTAAAAGATAGGCCCTTCGCAGAGGGAAGCGGAGGTTGCCATGCACTTTTTTGTTTGTATGCTCAATATTGTGATTGTCAAGCCTCAAAAGATTTCACTTTCTAAACCCAATGTGAAGCTACCACTATGCATGATATGATTTCAACTTCATGATATTCAATTTATTCAACAATTTACTCATAGGATATAAGTGAAGCACAAGAGTAAATGACATAGAAAAGAGCTTCATTGATGGGATGTGAATGTCGCTTACTTAGCCTCCCTGGCAATTATTTGAGGACTCTATTTTATTTAAAAACTTTCAGATCTAAGTATTTTATTGAAACAGCAAGCAAAACAAAACAAAATTCCATTCTAAGAATAGCACACATCATGTTAAGAAGGACAAACATAGGCTCAACCGATACTAACCGATAATTGTTGAAGAAGAAAGGTGGGATGTCTACTGGGGCATCCCCAAGCTTAGATGCTTGAGACTTCTTAAAATATTATCTTGGGATGCTTTGGGCATCCCCAAGCTTGATCTTTTGTGTCTCCTTAATTTCTCTCATATTGCTGCTTTCTTAAATCTCAAAAACTTCATCCACACAAAATTCAACAAGAACTCGTGAGGTAAGTTAGTATAAACCAATGCAAAAACCTTATCATTCTCTACTATAACAAATCACTAAAATTATTATTCAACATTGCACACTAAATGCCTCTGCATATTTAATACTCCTATCCTCAAATACAATCATTAAACAAGAAAACATATGCAAACAATGCAAACATAACAGCAATCTGCAAAAACAGTATAGTTTGTAAATAATGCAAGAGTATCAATACTTCCCTAACTCCAACAATTATGAAAAATTACCAAACTGTATAAAATTTACCAGATCTCATTTCTCAAAAAGTTTTAACACTTAATCACATTCTTACTTTTCTAGGGAATTTTTGAAACAGCAGTAAACTTTCTGTTTTGAAACAGCAACATGTAGACTTGCAAAATAAGCATGGCAAAGGCTATCGTTGCTACTTTTATTGAAATAAAAAAGGCAAAACATTATTCTAAATAACATAAAGAAAATCCTAACAAAATAAGTCGATTCTCCAAGCAAAACTCATATCATGTGACAAATGAAAACATAGCTCCAAGTGAGGTTACCGATAATGTTGGAGACGAAAGAGGGGATGCCTTCCGAGGCATCCCCAAGCTTAGTTGCTTGGATCTTCCGTGAATATTACCTTGGTGTGCCCTGGGAATCCCTAAGGTTAGGTTCTTGTCACTCCTTATTCTCCTCATATTGATATCTCACCCAAAACTTGAAAACTTCAATCACACAAAACTTAACGGAACTTTGCGAGATAGATTAGTATGATAAAGAGCAAACCATTTCACTTTGGTACTATCAAAGAGAAGATTCATAATTGTTCTCACACAATGCCTACTATATCATATCATTTCTACAATTTATATTGAGCAATATAAGACATAGCAACTAGAAAACAAGCAAACTATGCATTGAAAGAAGAATCTGTCAAAAACAGAACTGTTTGTAGTAATATGTAGTCAAACCATACTTCTGCTACTCCAAAAATTCTGAAATATTCGTACAACCTGATAAATTTGTTTATTAATCTTCTGTAAAAAGAATCAGCATTTTATCACGCTTTTGTTAAAAATTTGAATTGTTTTCTTGAGTGCAAAAGTTTCTGTTTTTCAGCAGGATCAAATCAACTATCACCGTAAGCCATCCCAAAAGTCTTACTTGGCACTTTATTGAAACAAAAGCAATAAAACATGATTGCTACAGCAGCCTAATCATGTGAACACACAAAAACAGTAGGTAAAAGTGTTGGGTTGTCTCCCAACAAGCGATTTTCTTTATGCCTTTTAGCTAGGCATGATGATTCAATGATGCATAAAAGATAATAATTGAAACATAAGGAGAGCATCATGAAGCATATGACTAGCACATTTAGGTCTAACCAACTTCCAATGCATAGGTATTTTATGAGAAAACAACTTATGGGAACAATAATCAACTAGCATAGGAAGGCAAAACAAGTGTAACTTCAAAACAATCAACACATAGAGAAGAAACTTGATATTATTGAGATATGTAAGAGCACAAGTTCCTTCCTCATAATAATTTTCAGAAACATCATGAATGGATTCAACAATATAACTATCACATACAACACTCTTTTCATGATGCACAAGCATAGAAAATTTATTACTCTTTATGGCATACATGTCATCATAATAATCATCATAGATAGCAACTTCATTGTCATAATCAATTGAAACCTCTTCCAAAATAGTGGATCTATCATTAAATAAAGTCATGACCTCTCCAAATCCACTTTCATCAATATTGTAATAAGATTCAACACCCTCCAAAATAGTGGGATCACTACTACCTAGAGTTGACACTCTTCCAAACCCACTTTAATCAATGTAATCATCATAAATAGGAGGCATGCTATCATCATAATAAATTTTCTTATCCAAAGTAGAAGGAATCAAAGGATCGTATTCATTAAGAAAAGCATCCCCAAGCTTAGGGCAAGCATTATTTCCAGCAAATAATTCTTTAAACATAACATACTCATTAAGCATAACATCCCCAAGCTTGTTGTTTTGCATATCATCACAATCATTCATATCAATAGCATGAATGGCACCAATAGTATATCAAACATTATTATCACATTCTTCCAAGCAATTACTAAAAAGATTTTCAAGATCATAAAGGATATCGTTGTCTTCCCAATCATAATCATTACAAATGGTAGTAGGTATCACAAAATCATACTCAATATCATCATCCTCCATCAACATATTTGATTCACTTTCATGAGGCACAATGGTGATAGGAGGAACATTATTTGGGAGAGATACCTTTTTAACTCTATTATTCCTTCTTTTCTTCTTCTTCACCACACCATGTGTGGGTTTAATTAATTTCTTCAAGCTTCTTGTTGAAGAGATTGATTGGATAGGAAGCTCCTCCTCGTTACCTGATTCAGCATAATAAACACTAGGAGGGTATTGGGAAATATTTTCCCTTTCATTAGTACTCTCTTCATACTCCATTTGTTTTCTTGCCTTTAAGTAGTTGGCGATATAAGGATTCTCAATGCAATTTACCACATAGAACATATAAATTTCTTCTAGATCAAAATCAAGAAATCTCTCGATATACAATTTTGGAATACCCTTAGTTATATGTTTCATTTCTTCATACCCCAAAAGAAGACTAAGCTCTTTATGATGCTCAAGGGTAATCAAGTTATCACAATTTTTAGACACGATTTGATCAACAAAGAATTTGCATTGGAGATTTAAATGACCATGTTCATTGCAAAGTTCACAAGGATGGCGGAAAAAATTAAATCTTTCAGCAGAATCATCTAGCCTTTCTTGCAACTTTTTCATTTCTAAATACTTATGCTTCTTACAAAATCTATCTTCCCTTTTTGGTGTACAATTGCACTCCCAATTCACTCCACAAAATGTGACATGCTTATAAGAAACATTTTTGTCATGACTTGTGCAATCATCATTAGTATTTTGGATATTCAAAGAATTCATACTAACAACATTGCAATCATGCTCATCATACAAATATTTTGTGCCAAGCATTTTATTGACTTCTTCTTCTTCTAACAATTGAGCACAACTTTCTGAACCATCATTTTCAAGAAATATACTATAAACATGATCAATAATATGATGCAACCTAAATTCCATTTTTATGTAGTTTTTTTTTATAACCCAAACTAGTGATAAAATAAGAAACTAAAAGATTCTATTGCAAGATCTAAAGATATACCTTCAAGCACTCACCTCCCCAGCAACGACGCTGGAAAAGAGCTTGATGTCTACTATGCAACTTTGTTCTTGTAGACAAGTGTTGGGCCTCCAAGGGTAGGGTTTTGTAGGACAGTAGCAATTTTCTCTCAAGTGGATGACCTAAGGTTTATCAATCCGTGAGAGGTGTAGGATGAAGATGGTGTCTCTCACACGACCTTGCAACCAAATACAAGAAATCTCTTGTGTCCCCAGCACACCCAATACAATGGCAAATCTTATAGGTGCACTAGTTCGGCGAAGAGATGGTGAAACAAGTGTAATATGGATGGTAGAAATATATTTTTATAATCTGAATAAATAAAAACAGCAATGTAGAAAATAGTAAATGGGCACAAAACCAGTATTGCAATGCTTAAAAACAAGGCCTAGGGTCCGTACTTTCGCTAGTGCAATCTCTCAACAGTGATAACATAGTTGGATCATATAATTATCCCTCAAAGTGTAACAAAGAATCACTCCTGAGTTCATATTAGCGGAGAACAAAAGATAGAAATGTTTGTATGGTACGAGACCACCTCAAAGCTATTCTTTCCGCTTGATCTATTCAAGAGTTCGTACTAAAATAACGCAAAGCAATTTTTTTTCGTTCGATCTATCCTAGAGTTCATACTATAATAACACCAAAGCATATTGATATTCATAATACTAAATCCACGCACAGAACTACAAATAGACCCCAAAGTTTCTATCGGAGAAAAGATAATAAAAACATGCATCAACCCCTATGCATAGATTACCCTAATATCACCGCGGGAATCCGCAAGTTGAGTGCCATAACGTATATCAAGTGAATCAATATGATACCGCATGTGTCACCTCAAGTATTCATACCGCAAGACATACATCATGTGTTCCCAAATCTGAACATTCAATCCGACATGACAAAACTTCAAAGGGTAAAGATTCAATTCATCACAACCAGAGTACAGAGGGGAGAAACATCATATGGTCCATCTATGCTAACAAAGCCCATGATATAGATCACGAGAGAGAGAGAGAGATTAAGCACATAGCTACTGGTACAAACCCTCAGCCGTAAGGGTGGACTACTACCTCCTCATCGTGGTGGCCGCCGGGGTGATGACGATGGGCACCGGAGATGACTCCCCCCTCCGGCAGGGTGCCGGAACAGGTCTAAATTAGTTTTTGGTGGCTACGGAGCCTTGCGGCGGCGAAACTTCTGATCTAAGGTTAACCCCGAGGGGTTTTGGAATATTTGGGAATTTATAGTGTAAAGAGGGGGTACGAGAGGCCACCGAGGTGGGCACAACCCACCTAGGAGCGCCAGGGGGGCCTGGCGCACCCTGGTGGGTTGTGCCCCCCTCGAGCGCTCCCCCCCAGTGCTGCTTTGGCTCATCGGGAGTCTTCTGGCCCATAAAAATCCACAAAAAGTTTCGCAGTGTTTGAACTCCGTTTGATATTGATTTGCTGCGATGTAAAATACAAGCAAAAGATAGCAACTGTCACTGGGCTCTGGGTCAATAGGTTAGTCCCAAAAATGATATAAAGTGTCTATAAAATTATTGTAAAACATCCAAGAATGATGATATAACGGCATGAATACTTCATAAATTATAGATATGTTGGATACGTATCAATTGCTTTAGGTGGGAAAAATTTAGAGGCGAAACGATGAACTCACGTCTTCATTTCAAAATTAGTATGTCTTCATTTCAAATGAAATTATTCTGTTTGTGCACATGAGCGCTTAGAGGCAACCATTTGCCTAGGCCTTTCCGCGCGTGCGGCGACCGAAGATATTTTTCACCCTTTTCACCTAGGCCGCCAACACCCGGAGTCCCCAACACCCCCATCGTCCGCCCGTGTTTCACTCAACTAGTCCACCCAATCTCCTTTGCCAGCTCCCCCATCCCCCAGATCCATAGTAGAATCCTCTCTGGTGCCGCCGTGCTCACCCCGGCCATGTGCCCGCTCTTCGGCGTCAAGCCTACCTCCACTGTCGTTCCCAACATGCGGCGGCCCGCGCGTCGCCATCTTCATTTGCTCGTCAGCCACCCTTGAGCATAACGATGTAGTAACTCTCGCCTCTCCTATGGTCCGGTCAGGTTTGCATTAAGAAGCCTGTTAGTTACTGCTCTCCATCCCAGTGAAGCATATTTCCTTGCAATCCCTCTTCCAATTTCATTTCGTATGTTTCCAAATTGGCTATAAAATAATGGAGAGCGTATATATGTTCATTATCTACCTTCCTTACTACATATAAGTTGTATTTTTTCCAATAAGTTACTACCTATTTACAGATCGTGGGCGTCTGAGTCACACAAACTTAACAAATTAGTCGTACATTTTCTAAATTATTGCATGACATCTTTAGAAAGCTTGATACCAAGTTGTTAGTTTTATGCTTATCCTCCTTTCCTGAGTTTCGCATGTGTTCTCTGTAGATGCCGAGTAGCATCGACAGCTCTCATGCTTCAGGCCATGTATCTTCATCTGATTCGGACAACCCTAGGTCTAAAGCAGATTGTGAGGGATCAAGTAATCTTGAACGGGATAGAGCTACAACAATTACCCTTCCAGTCAGGACACGGAGGAACGCTCCAAGGAAACCCACACACTAGCCTAAAGGTGTATATGAAGTAATCGAGATTGATTTAAAGTCTTGGGCTCCAACTAAACCAGATATAGCATGCATGAGGTTTAGGAGTGTGTGTGGATTTGTTGGCAAGGCAAGGCTCAACATTAATCTGTCGGGGTTTCGGAAGGCTGACACAGAAACCCGACAAAGGATAGTCCAGGAGACCATGGATCGCTTCAACGTTCTAGAGTAGTAGAGAATCCAGGTGGAACACGCTGCATTGAAGAAGGATAGGGATACTTGGAGAAACTGGAAGCACGTGTTGTACAAGAAGTACTTGAGTGAAGGCAAGGACCCAATCCCCGCATACCCCCAAATTACAAAGGCATACTGGGCAGAATTCAAAAGGGTTAGGGCAACTAAAGAATTTGCTGAGAAGAGTTTCAAGCAATCGGAACTTCAGAAGAAGAACGTACACCCCCACCATATGTGTGTGCCAGGATACTAAGGCATGAAACTGATATGGGAATAGGAGACAAAGAAGCAGTAGTGGTGGGTGGGAATCTGGCCTTTAGTGAAATCAGGGGTGAACATGCCAGAGACTACTTGCGGGCACGTGCAAAGAGGCATGATGACAGAACTTATTACTTTGAAAACTCACGTGACACTAAATTGCATGAAGTGATGTTAGAGGCTTCCAAGATCCCTGGAGGGTTCTACAAGAACTCGGGTCCATGTGACATTATGTCCATTGCTCTGAAAACAAAAGAGCAACCTAGCCATGCAAGGGTATAGGTGTTAATGTCCCGGACACGAGGGATTTCACACTCAGCAAAGAAGAGAGGCTCAGCATGAAAAAAGCGAGGAGTGAAATGAAGAGAATGCATTGTATGAAAGGTTGAGGAAGGAGATTTATCCGGCTATTTGTAAGGATATTGAGGAGTCAATGATGATGCAGAAGACTCTAACACTCACAGATAGCCAGCAGATGGGAGAGGAGGCGGGCATGGACGATGCTGCTTATTGCGCGACAACACTGCACAAGAGTAGATGCGCATCAGCTGACCCCAGTGACACTGAGACTACAGCTGCTCCTGATGATGCTATATCTGATCTATCTGCAATGAAAGATACACTGAAGGGCGTGCTTACACATTATGAAGGTACATTAAAATGTGCAACATCCTGGGTTTGCCCACCCTTCTTGGAAGATGGCCTCTTCTTGGACAATGTTCCATTGAAGTCGGGTTGTGTGAAGTGCTACATGGCTAAAGTAAATCCTGGATTCAGTGAATTTGCCCTGAAGAATATCCTAGGAGACTTCGATGAGCAAAGGACCTTGGGAGAAACACGGTTACATCACATCCAATGGCCATGGAAGGAAATAGAGTTCATCGATGAGATCCGTGAAGCCCCGCCAAGAGCAACCACTGTCGCCCCTCAACCAGTGATGCTCTCCTTGCCACAGCAGCTCACGTGGGCTGATGCATCAATCTGTGATCAGCCGGCCCGACTCTATGGCGTATAGGCCATGTCATCCTCCGCCTCAAAGCAGCCAGTGGAAAGGCCTACAACTGCTGAAGACGCACCACCGGTTCAGATGCCGGCCGCCGAAGCAGCGGGGGGAGACCCAGCTGCAGCACATGCTCAGCAGACCAACCTGGTGGAACAGACTGCTGAGCAGTCTGATGCTTCGGAACTGCCTGCTAAGCAGTCTGTTGGTCCAGAACCGACCGCTCATCAGTCCATCGGTCTGATAGTGGTCAGCATACCAATGCGTCAGCACTTCCTGCTCAGCAAACCAACGCATTGGCATGGCCTCCTCAGCACACAGACAAGTTGGCACCACCTGCACAGAAACCCGACATATCTTCAATGCATGGTCAGCAGTCCGATGCCTCTGCTCCTACAGCCCAGCAGTCCATCACAGCAGCACCGCTAGCTCAGCGGTCTGACATAGATAAACCGTCTGCTAAGCGGTCCGTCCAAGCTTCATCGTCTGCTCGATAGTCTACTTTGCAGGCAACCAGACGTTCTGCCAGAAATGCTTCAAGTACAAAGGAAGTAGCCAAAAAGGCTACACCCACGACCAGGAGGAAGCGCGGCAGGAGAGTGAAGAGGAAAGAGAATGATTGCCTCTTACTTAAAGCACTCATCGCCTAGAACCAAATTAACAGCAGCTTGTTCGAATCAAGGAGTAATATTATTTCTGATGCCATGTATGATGAAGAAGTATGTTTGTTGCTTGCTAAAAATAAAGCAGGCGTACTTGAAGAAAACAATTACGTCCATGGCTAGCCGTTTCTTGTTGGTGAATACTTTGATGAGTGTAGCTTTAGTTGTCGCGAATTACATGAATATTGCATGGATCAAATGTCAACAGGTCTTCATGGTTTGCTAGCCACTACAATAGAGATCATTTCTAACACGATGTTGGTTCCATCAATGTGAGTTTCAAGGACTTACATATCTTCTTCAACTTCAACATGCTCGATGCCACTCTTGTTAGATGCCTGATTTTGTAAGTACTTACCAAACTCTGATCAACTTCTCCATACAAGGCTATAAATGATAAAGAGCTAACTGCATTTTATTCCTCTCAGGGGATTGAACGTGCAGAGAAGAAAAGGGAAGGATGTGTATTTCATAGATCCTGAATTAGCAAATGGCAAAACAATACATGGTAAGGAGCTACGGGACTAGGCCGTTAACATGGTCGTCCGTCTCTTCGAAAACACGTCCCATGCAAAATCATTTCTCTAGCCATATCATGAATGGTAAGTTAAGTAAACAACCACGCATACACTTATTGTCTTTCAGATTTCGACATAATTCATAAGTTCATGGCTTTCTTAATATGTAGCGATCATTGGATATTGGTATTCATTGTTCCAAACAAGAACACAGTTTACTACATCGATTCTCTCAAAGAGTCAACAAACGCTCAAGATCTGACGCATCTTGAGCAATTCATGGATAAGTATTGAATTCTATGATGTTGAAATTAATTTGCATTCATATCTGGTTCAATAATTGATGTTGTCAAAATTCATCATCATTTACAGTGTGGTCACATTGTGGAAAAATAAACCAAGGAACTTGTTCAAGAGGGATCTACCTCTGCAGCATGAGATCGTTTCTCCGGTAACACACCGGAATCTGATATTTTCGGAAAATTTATCCAACAGTCTACAAATATATTTCCTTACGCTAGTCAAATGTTCAAGCTTCTAAAACCTCTTTCTATTTTGTCCAAAGAAAAAATAATACATCTAACACCAGTTAGGTTGTTCCTAACAGGACAAATACATGACTAATTATGTACAAAAATTTTTAGTGTCCTCAGCAAGAAGCAGGGACCAACCTTTGTGGATACTATGTTTGCAGACACATGATCTCCATCTACAAATCTGCTGATAGTTGTGACGATCCTCGCGAATTAGTACCAGTAAGTCTATCTTAATTAATATCTTCTACTCCACTCATATGGCACATTCTGATCTTAAAAATACTGCAGCTCATCTTAAAACCAAGGACTCCTGAAACGCTCCCGGCTGGTGAATTGCCGATGGTTCGTATATTTATCAGCGACTTCTTCCTTGATCACTACATGAATTCCACTGGTGATAATAAAGATTTCAGCATGCCTTCTCCCGAAACACTGAGTAAGAGTTAGCCGCTAAACATATAACGAATGGATCCATTGTTTTCCATCTGATGAGGTCTTCGTATTTCGTACACTATGATTAATTATGTAATGCATATATGTGTGGACAAATCATTGGAATTTAGCTACCATATGTTCAATTGCAATTGTTGCAAAATCTGATGAATGCTCTTCCTGTGGACACTATTTGTTCAATTGAATATTGTGGTGAATTTGCTTTTGCGTGCCGATTCAAAATGGGGTATTTTTGTTTATTTGTTCAATTTAATATTGTGGCGATTTTTCTTTTTGCCTGCCGATTCAAAATGGGATATTATTGTTTTAACCTAGCAATTGCTCTCCACACGGTTCAACTAAATGAGTGTGTGCGATCCACATCGGAAAGCATACGTCAATCATAGTGGAACCGTCGGTGATACACAGCAGATCGCAAACTATTTGCAGCGCTACTATGTGTGTGTAGGGTCTCTAGAACCGTTTGTGATATCGCGTTATAGTACACGAGAACTGGGAGTAAACCGTGCCCAATGTAAAATACAATCCCAGTCGTAATTTTTTCAGGAAACATGTGGGATACCAAACGAAAAGCACACGTCAATCTTGCGGAAACCGTCGGTGAGACCCAACAAATCACAAATGGTCTGCAGCACTTGTATGTGTGCGAAGGGGCTCCTGAACTATTTGTGATAGAACATTAGCGCAGACGGTAATTGTTGGCAAACGTGTGCGATGGAGTCTAGCATGGCAAACGTGTTACGCAGAAAACTCGTGTACGATGGGGCACTAATCGCACACATTTCATATGTTGGCCCGTGTGCCTTACATACTGTTTCACAAACGGTTCATTACGACAGACCGTATGGTTTCACTGCGTCATTAGAAACGTTTAATCACCGATACCACATGTGCGAAAGAATTTAGTGGGTACTGCATCGTACACGATTACATTTTGGAAGGCCTCTGGTTCACTGCTCCATATCCCCGACGGTTTCTGGGTCGTGTGGGAAGGACACCCTATCGCACACACTCACTTGGTGACGGTCCCAAATGCCGTCGCGGATAGGGGTTAAAAACCGTTTGTATAGCATCGACGCGTACCAGTGATTATGCTAATCTAACGGATGGGTCATGTGCATCACATCATTCTCCTAATGATGTGATCACGTTCATCAAGTGACAACACATGTCTATGGTCAGGAATCTTAACCATCTTTGATTAACGAGCTAGTCAAGTAGAGGCATACTAGGGACACTTTGTTTAGTCTATGTATTCACACATGTATCAAGTTTCCAGTTAATACAATTCCAGCATGAATAATAAACATTTATCATGATATAAGGAAATATAAATAACAACTTTATTATTGCCTCCAGGGCATATTTCCTTCAATGATGTATTCTCTTCCTTATCTTTTCTTTTTCTCGGTTTGGTAGACATGTCCTTCACATAGAAAACCTGTGCCACGTCATTGGCTAGGACGAATGGTTCGTCTGTGTACCCAAGATTGTTCAGATCCGCTGTTGTCATTTCATACTGCGGGTCTACCTGTACCCCGCCTCCTAACGGATTGACCCATTTGCACCGAAACAAAGGGACCTTAAAATCATGTCCATAGTCAAGTTCCATATGTCCACTATGTAAGCATAATATGTATCCTTTCCCCTGTTGGTTGCTGCATCAAAGCGGACACCATTGTTTTGGTTGTTGCTCCTTTGATCTTGGGCGATCGTGTAAAATATATTCCCATTTATCTTGTACCCTTTGTAAGTCAATACAGTCGAAGATGATCACCTGGCCAATGAGTATAGCTCATCTGCAACAGTGTTGTCACCCATGAGATGTGTTTGCAACCAACTGCAAAAAGTCCTGATGTGTTCACATGTAATCCAGTTGTCACACTGCTCCGGGTGTTTGGAGCGCAGTATATTCTTGTGTTCATTGACATACGGGGCCATCAAGGTAGAACTCTATAGAACTGTGTAGTGTGCTTGAGATACAACGTATCTACTTTTCCTAACGCTTTTCCTCTTGTTTTGGACTCTAATTTTCATGATTTCACTGAAACAAAGCCCGAACTGACGTTTTTTCAGCAGAACTAAAATGTTGTTGTTTTTGTGCAGAAATAAAAGTTCTCGAAATGGAACAAAACTTTGCGAGGATTTTTTATACAATAAAATAGAATTTATGGAGCCAAGAGACACCTGAGGGGGGCACCTGGGTGGGCACAACCCACCAGGGCGCGCCTACCCCCCAAGCGCGCCCAGGTGGGTTACCCCCACCTATTGGCCCCGTGGACCCTGAAACCGACACTATAAAATCCTATTTTTCTAGGAAAAAATCAGGGAGAAAGAATTATCGCGATCCATGAGATGGAGCCGCCGTCACCTCCTGTTCATCATCGGGAGGCCCGATGTGGAGTCCGTTTGGGGCTCCGGAGAGGGGGACCTTCATTCTTCGTCATCACCAACCCTTCTCCATGGCCAATTCCATGATGCTCCCCACTGGGAGTGAGTAATTCCTTCGTAGGCTCGCTGGTCGGTGAGGAGTTGGATGAGATTCATCATGTAATCTATTTAGTTTTGTTAGGGCTTGATCCCTATTATCCATTATGTTATGAGATTGATGTTGCTATGACTTTGCCATGCTTAATGCTTGTCACTTTGGGCCCAGGTGCCATGATTTTAGATCTGAACCATTTATGTTATCACCATTATATCCATGTTCTAGATCCGATCTTGCAAGTCATAGTCACCTACTACGTGTTATGATCCGGCAACCCCGGAGTGACAATAGTCAGGACCACTCCCGGTGATGACCGTAGTTTGAGGAGTTCATGTATTCACCATGTGCTAATGCTTTGTTCCAGTTCTCTATTAAAAGGAGGCCTTAATATCCCTTCGTTTCCAATTGGACCCCGCTGCCACGGGAGGGTAGGACAAAATATGTAATGCAAGTTCTTTCCGTAAGCACGTATGCCTATTTACGGAATACATGCCTACATTATATTTATGAACTGCAGCTATTGCCGTATCGCCCTAGGTTATGACTGTCACATGATGAATATTATCCAACAAATCACGGATCCAATGCCTACGAATTTCTATCATATTGTTTCTGCTAAGTTACTACTGCTATCATTACTATTGCACTTGCTATAAAACTACATCTATCATTGTTACCGTTGCTATTTTTGTTGCTACTACTATGAAAACTATCATATTACTCTGCTGCTGATCATCTTGCTATAGAAAATTAATCTCCAGGTGTGACTGAATTGACAACTCAGTTGCTAATTGTCGGTGTCAAAACCGGCGGATCTCGGGTAGGGGGTCCCGAACTATGCGTCTAAGGTGGATGGTAACAGGAGGCAGGGAACACAATGTTTTACCCAGGTTCGGGCCCTCTTGATGGAGGTAAAACCCTATGTCCTGCTTGATTAATATTGATGATATGGGTAGTACAAGAGTAGATCTACCACGAGATCGGAGAGGCTAAACCCTAGAAGCTAGCTTATGGTATGATTGTATGTTGTCCTAAGGACTAAAACCCTCCGGTTTATATAGACACCGGAGAGGGTTAGGGTTACACAAGGTCGGTTACAAAGGAGGAGATACACATATCCGTATTTCCTAGCTTGCCTTCCACGCCAAGTAGAGTCCCATCCGGACATGAGACGAAGTCTTCAATCTTGTATCTTCATAGTCTAGCAGTCCGGCCAATGGAGATAGTCCGGCTGTCTGAAGACCCCCTAATCCAAGACTCCCATAGTAGCCCCTGAACCAGGCTTCAATGACGATGAGTCCGGCGCGCAATATTGTCTTCGGCATTGCAAGGCGGGTTCCTCCTCTGAATATACCACGGAAGAATTTGAATATAAGGATAGTGTCTGACCCTGCAAAATAAGTTCCACATACCACCATAGAGAGAATAATATTTCCGCAAATCTAATTTTCTAACTTGTCTTGGCAACACGACATTATGCCATGGCCTGGTGATTATTCGAACCATTTCCTTCAACTAGCCCCGCACATAACGCGAGGCAGTTTTTTGACACGTCTCGTCGAAGCAGAGATCATGTCCCCTTATTACGGGATTCTCATCAATACGGGCATGGGTAACCCAATCATGTCTAGGACTCCTAGATTATAGGCAAGTCCCAAATGGCTACGGAGAGGACGATTGATATTCACCCTCTTTATAAAGGGACAAGGCTTTTACTTTTTCCCTCCCGTGCTCAATTGAATCCTTCCCCCGCCTTGAGTTCTAACACCCAAAGCCCAGGTCAGGTGCTCGGGATCTTCAATCATGTCCGGATCTAGCCTTCAAGGCCGATGGATGCCCTCCTCTGTTATGGAAGAAGACATCAAGAAGTTGAGGGGGGCCAAATACCTGACCGCCGAGGTTTTGCATCGGCTGCCTGCCCGAGGGCACGTCATCCCTACTCCTGAAACCAACGAAGATGTCGCGTTCATCTCCCACTTCCTCCGAGGACTAGGCCTCACTCTGGATCCCTTCGTTAGGGGGTTGATGTTTTATTATGGGCTATATTTCCATGATCTAGCCCCGGACTCCTTTCTCCACATCTCGACATTCATTGTCGTGTGTGAGGCCTTCCTCCGCATTACCCCTCACTTCGGCCTGTGGCTCAAGACCTTTGACGTGAAGCCGAAGATGGTCGAGGGGCAGTATGCAGCGTGTGGAGGCGCATTAATTAATAAGCAAGATAGCAGGAGCTCCGTGGCCCAAAGGTTCCTTTCTAGAGGTGTCCGGATTATGGCAACAGGAGTGGTTTTACATCACAGCTCCCAGAAGTGCCAAGTGGGTGGCTGCCCCTGCTTTCCTCTCAAGCCCTCCACCACAACTGATGTCATGGATTAGCAGAGGGCTGAGCTGGGGTCCTGCCAAGGACGTGCCTGTACTGCAAAGCCGCATCCAAAATCTCTTCGAAGGAGATTTCAGTTTGATTATGGTGGCACAAGTCATGCTGGTTCGTCGAGTCCAACCTTGCAAACGCCGGCCCCTCCGCATGTGGGAGTTCAACCCAGAAGGGTCGCGTACTATTCTCGGACCCCAAATAGAGTGTCCGGATACTAGCGAGGACGTGGGCCTGAGCAGCAACCATACTGCCGACCAAGTAAGTAATCCTCTAGCCGAACACACCGTCTTTTATTTACCATGACGTCATCCTGAGAAATTGCTCTTTGACCAGGACTGGATAACAAAGGCGAAAGTGATTCGGTGTTCGGCCCCCCTTCCTGAGGGTTTGGAAAATCCGGTACTGGAAAAGATGCTCGAGCTAGCACCTTGCCCGGAGCCCTCAAAGGAAGAGAAAGGGGGGAATAATCAGGGCGAAAGCGGGCCTCCATCGCTACCTATTCCTACCGAGGGAATGAGAGCCTCCGTGAGGGAGGATAACCGAGGGGAGGAATCGGACATTCTCTCACCCCGGGGAAGGAAGAGGACTACCTCTGAAGATCCGGAAACCCAGGTTTCCAAGCGGGAGAAGAAATCTCCACTAGAGGGTCCTGCCTTGGAGGGTGCTCTTGCCGCATAAAGACCGCACGGGGATCAGCCCTCCAACGAGCTGTAAGTAACCAAAAAGTACTTTAATAGTGGAGATATACTACCTTACCTCTGAGGAAAATAACCGAAGTATTTATTGCAGTTCGGATCTTAGCCCTTCTCAGCAGAGCTCGTCTTCGGGGGATCTTCTTCCGAGATGATGGAGAAAGAAACGCCTCCCCCGGACTCCTCCGCTCAAGAAGCGGGCGACCTTGAAGTGTCGTCACAGAGGGCCTCTCCGAATCCGGTGAGGCCAGAAGATAATCCTATAGTCACTCGAAGTCCCCAGCGTCCGGCTCTTGAAGGGAGCAAACAGAAGAGTCCGGCACCGTCTGGTATGCGGTCGGACGTACTGAGAGAGCTGTTGGAGCGAGCGGCCATCTTAGAAGAACACCGTACATTGATGGGTACGGTGATGGAAAGGATCTCTTCCGCTGAAAGCGGGTTGCATGATGCCTTTATGAGTCTACTGACGGGCTTTGAGGTACGTAAAATGATATACATTTGTGATGGTACCGCACATTCTTAGGTGTGCCCTGTGTAGATAGTAGCCCCTGAGACTCTGGCTGTCGCCGAGAACGACGGAAAATAGAGGATCGTAGTCCCAGGTAATAACCATGCCGCTTTGATGTGCAGGTAGCGGGAGCTCCGGTGGCTAGCCGGACTCATGAATTTGCCGAACTGAAGCGGCAACTGGATGTGGCGGATGCCGACATCGAGCTTGTTAACAAGAGGCTTGACGAGGAACAGGGTAAGTGTTATTTTCTGGCGAATGCCACATATTAAGAGCAGCATGATGCTAGTATTTTTAATATGTTGTGACTGCAGATAGAGTTGCCACAGTGGAAACCTTGCGGGCAGAACTTGCCTAAGCCAAGGAACAAGCAAAGATTAGTAATGCGGCTGCTTTGAAGGCGGTCGAAGAGTTGAAAGCCGAGAAGGCTGCGCATTGCGAGAGCAAAGAGAAGATGGCCAAGATAGCTGTAGAATTAAAAGACACTGCCGACCATTGCCGGTTCCTTGAGAAAGAAAACCAAGCAAAGGCAACGGACCTTGAAAAGGCCACGATGGCGGACAAAGACACCCGCTCTGCTATGAGAGAGAAGGAGGAGCTGCGGGAAGCCGGGGATATTGCGGCTGGGAAGCCCTTCATGCTACGGAGGAAGTTCAAAGATCCACGGTATGCCCCTCTAGATCGGCTGTGGAGTTTGGCGCACGCATATATGGACTTGGCGGCGAGCGCTGCCGATGCGGCCAAATACTTCTAAGGTCAAATGGATCGTGTAGAGGACAAGCTGTTCTGGTCGCAATTCAACGTTCCAGAGCGTCCGCTTCCATTGACTGATCAGCTAGCCGAATGGGCCGAACTAAATAGGTTGTCCGGACTCGCCATGAGGTCTGTCGTGGATCAGCTGTGGCCGGAAAAGCCGAAGCCAAATAGCTATTTCAACTTAGTGCAGCTGTTCCTTGGTGCGGTGCCGCACATTAATGCGATGAAGAGGTCGACGTGCATAGAAGGTTCGTGGATGGCCCTTGCCTGTGTTAAAGCATACTGGGCGGAGATGGACGCTACCACTATTGCGGCGCAGGGTTCGACCATAGGCCGAGTGGCTGCCAAACACTATTTCGAAGAGGTTCTTGAGGGTGATCGTTTGTGTTACATCCCAAATTTTCAATTTGGAATGTTATACATTAGATCATCATTGCATACCATATTTTATTTTGCAGTTTGGTTGATCCTGGAAATTCTACGCAACTCAATGACCCACGGAGAGAGTTGGGGATTTCGTTATTTTCATATTTGAGTTTTCTCAAATTTCGAGAATAGGATCATTCGATTTTAATTATTTTATCATCAATTATTTCTATTACAAAAATATGAGAGAGGGAATAAAATGACTTTCCCAAAATAAATAAATATTGAGGATTTAATAATAAAATCAAATAAGATTTTATTTCGGAGTTTTTTTGGTGTTTTATTTGAATTTAGGAAAAATGGGCGTTTTCAAAAAATGCATTTAGGTCCCAAATAAATGTTCACCATGTGAGGCTTGATTTTAGAAGCCCGCGAAAATTTATTTCGGAATTTTTGGAGTCCGTTTAGTATTTCTTTTTATTTTTCTTCCGAGCGTAATTATATAAAAAAAACGAACCGACCTAACGGGCCGTGTCCGACTAGGACTCCGGCCCGACTAGGCAATATAAGCCGGGGAGCCCAGCCCGCAGCGTCCCAAACCCTAGCCAGCCCCAGCCCTAGCCGCCGCCGACGCGCCGCCCCGCTGCGCCGCCGCCCGCCGACGCCACCCCGCCGCACGCCGCCCGAGGTTCACCTCGCCTTGAACTCCGTGCCACCGTTTTTTCGAAAAACCGTTCGGTTTTTCACCGGTTTTTTTAGTTTCGGTTTTTTTTAAATATATTGATTTTTCCGGTTTATTTAAATAGCGAGCGTTCGTCCGTTCGTTCGTTCTAGCAAACGTTCGTCGTTTTTCTTTTTCTTGGATTAAATCCGCGATTTTTCTGATCGCGATTCCTGATCCGACTTTCTTTTTAGTATAACTTTTCGCTCGTTTATCGGAATCAGGCGATTCAAGTGCCTAGAGTTTCGTCTCGAAACCCTCTATCCATTTAACAAACTTAAACAAGATTTTGCTACTGTAAAAATTTCCCTAGATCCAGATTAGTAGAACAAAGTTGTTTTCTTTCGCCGTTTGACTTTCGTTGTTTTGTTCGATTTGATTCTTTTGCCAACCGGAGTTCTTAAGTTGAACCTTCTGGTTAGATCTCTTATTTGAGTTTTACCCATGCATTAGATGATTACTTATTGTATGCTTGTTTGTTTATCTGCGATAGAATACCCGGAGTGCGCTGCTTGTTACTTCGAATCTCTAGGTTTCACGGATCATCAGGAAGGCAAGTAACACTTTGATCATACCTTTTCTACTACCCAGTTTTATTGCATTAGATCAAACCCTCACATATTGCATGGTTAGGATCTAGTTAAATTGTGGGATGGGAAGTAGATGAGGTAGTACCTATTACCTGTTTATTATCAAACCTTTGGGAGTTACTTCTATGTTTGCTTATTACACCATGCTATGCTAGTAGACGTGGATTGGGTGAGTGACATCCATGACAGATGTGAGTTTTCTTAATTAATGGTTATCTAAGGTGGTAACTTAAACACACATCTGGGTGGATTGAGGCACCTGGGTATTCCAGGACTTGCCTGTTTTCTTTTGGACCGCCACCCAGGCTCAAAGGGATCATGAGACTATTCATACTAGAAACTTCCGTGTGCAGCCACAAGCTATTATGGGCTCTAGCATAGTTGACTAAGTGTGCGAACTCTTACAGTGGTATACTAGCAGATGTAGGGGATGTAGGTTGGTACGGTCTACCCGATCGTAAGGTGCTAGCGCTTCTGAAAGACTATGTCTCGGTCATCCGTCTTCTCAAACACCATGTAGTGCGAGAAACCAAACGGAGGCGATCGATTCTTGTGGGGAAAAGTACGCAAACCTCTACAGAGTGTAATAAACTAATCATGGTTAGCCGTGTCCCCGGCTATGGACATCTTGAGTATTTAGTACGTGGATTATCATGTGAATCTCAACATGTTACTCTAAATTAATTTTGTTGGGTTATGTTTAATGATGATGCTTAATTGGGATTGAGAATGCTGTCAACCATTCTCAATGTTTAACAACCACCATGATAGTAATTAAATTTATTCCTTTGAAGTAGGGAAAAATTGGCTTTACGCAAAACTGTAACCATAGAGCTTTCCACCAGCCAGATATGCATATAGTATAGCTGTTTCATTCCATTACTCTCTATGTGTTACCTTGCCAGCATATTCCATGTGCCGACCCGTTTCGGGCTGCAACGTTAATGTTGCAGACTTTTCATACGATGATTAAGGAGTTTTAGGTCGTGGTTCTATACTCAGTGATGCCGTTGGAGTTGATGGACTCACTTATCTTCCAAGCCTTCCGCTGTTATCGTTATTAGATGGCCTTAAGCCATATTTATTGTATTAAGTTCTATTTTGAGACACTCGATGTAATAAGTGTGTGATTGCTACTCTGTTATAAATTCTCTGAGTACTGTGGGGTGTCAGCATTACTGATCTAGGGATGACACCGGAGCACAGAGATCAGACTGTTTGAGGTCTGGTCGCTACAGAGATGGTATCAGAGCACACGCTGACTGTAGGACATGACCACTAAGCTAAAAGACCTAGATCACTATTCCACTCTCTTCTCTTCTGACTTCTCATCTTTTCCACTCTTTTAGGATGGCGGATGCAAGGAACAAGTTAACGCAACCAGATGAAGATACACCCTTTGGTTGTCACTTGAAGGAAGTCACTAGATATCTAAACATAGGAGTACCAAGCTTCACCGGAACCTACAACGCCACTTTACCTGAAGAAGAGCGCTGGATGATTCAAGTTCAAGTTCCAGGAAGGACGTTCATGCCAGTCACTGAGCCCATAGAGTTTTCTTTTGATGCACCAACTTGGAGTCTAGGACAGAGCATGGCAGCTCACATCGCCATGGGACGCATTGGACAAGTCTACCGCAATGACCTCAAGGATACTATCTACCAGATTTGTGGGCGCCGAGATGAACACTGGGAGATGATCAGCACCAGGAAAGATAGATCAATCGCAGCTTTTATCCAGGAGCTAAACCAGCACATTCGACGACAGGAGAACCAGATGTGCGCCGACATGATAGATCTGAAGAAGGCTAAGACTAGAATCAAGGAACTGGAGGAAGAACTCAAGGGTACACGTGAAGATTATGAAGAGGAAATTGAAGTATTGGTGGAGAAGAATGACGACCTGATCAAGAAGATTGGAATATTTATGGGAGGCCCTACACCAGTAGAGGAAGACGAAGAACCCAAGGAGATTAGCCCGGAAGACTACATCATCATCGACGACACTGATTCGGATCCAGATAGTAGCGATGATGACTATGTTGATGAAGCTGGAGCAGATATCATGGAGTCTGCAACCGAAGAATATTTCTAGTAGACCACCTCATCAGTAGTAGTAGTCCACCATGTAAATATAGTAGTCCGAGCACTTTTGCGATAGATACATCGATTGTATGCCCTTGTTTGATTGAATGAAGTGAATTGTTTGCTTTTGCCTCATGTGCATATGGGTAGTGTTTTCTCTTTAGACCCTCTCTATTCTTACATCTCACCTTTTCTAAACACTCAGATGCCTCCGAGATGTGACCCCGGATTTGCCTTTCCACCGGAGCTCACCCAGTTGATCCAGCAGCAGAACACATTGATGCAGTTGCTAGTCCAGAAATCAGAATCAAGGGAACAACAACAACAACCCACCACCACCACCACCACCTATTGATCACTTAGCCCGTTTTCTTAGGCTGAATCCGCCGGTGTTTTCCAGTAGCACCGAGCCGATAGTTGCAGATGATTGGCTCCGCAAGACAGCTAGGGAGTTGACCACAGCAGGATGCACAAATGCGGAAAAGATGAAGTTTGCCGCACATTAGTTAGAAGGACCCGCAACATCATGGTGGGAGAATTTCATAGCCACTTTCCCAGTCGACACTGTCACATGGGACCAGTTTCAGCAGGCTTTTCGTACCGCACATGTTTCAGCAGGAGCTATGGCCATGAAGAAGTGTGAGTTTCGCAACTTACGCCAAGGAGGACGGACAATTGGCCAGTATGAGGAGGAATTTAGTAAGTTAGCACGTTATGCCCTAGATGACGTCGCTATGGATGCAGCTAAGCAGGAGAAGTTTCTAGAAGGACTGAATGATGAGTTGAGCATGCAGTTGATGGTAGCAACCTTCAACAACTACTAGGAGTTGGTAGATCATGCTCTTATGATTGAAGGGAAGTAGCAGCAAATTGAGAATCACAAGAGGAAGTATGGACAAGGAAAGTATAGTTCTGGAGCTTAGTAGAAGCCACGTTTTACCCCTAGACCAGGAGGGCATTTTCAGCATACCCATGGAGGAGGTAGCTCGCACAATCACAATGGCACCAGGAATGGTAATGGGAATGGTGGAAGCAACAGCCAGAATCGCACCAACCCATCAACCCCAGCCAAGAAGGACCTGAGCCAAGTCACTTGCTTTAAGTGTTCGAAGACCGGACATTATGCCAATGAATGCCCTGAAATACAAAATGGAAATGGGAATGGAAGTTCTGGGAAGAAGCCGAACCCTTTCAATAGGGGACAGGTGAACCACATTAGCGTGGAGGAGGTTGAAGCTCAGCCCGATGCAGTAATAGGTAAGTTTTTGGTTAAGTCATTTAATGCACTCGTTCTTTTTGATACTGGTGCATCGCATTCATACATCTCAAGGGGATTTGTGGATAAGTATAACCTATCAACCCAAGCCCTTAGGTCACCCATGTTAGTAACCTCGCCTGGAGCAGAGTATGTGGCTAGCCTATGGTGTGATCGGTTACCATTAAGGATTGGTAACTATGTTTTTTCCCTCAGACCTAATAGTATTGGAATCCCAAGGATTGGATGTGATATTAGGCATGGATTGGTTATCAAAGTATGAAGGGAATATTGAATTTGCTAGTAAGTTAATTTTGCTTACCACCCCAGAAGGGGGAAGGATCAAGTATGTATCCCGGCATGTGCCAAAGAGGACTCAAGTAAATTGCCTAACAGGAGTTGTGCAGGAGGAAGTACCAGTGGTAAGGGATTTCCCTGAAGTATTTCCAGAGGAGTTGCCAGGCATGCCACTGGATAGAGATATTGAGTTTTTGATTGAGCTATTGCCAGGCACCAGGCCAATATCAAAGAGACCATATAGGATGCCAGCAAAGGATTTGGTGGAAATTAAGAAGCAGATTAAGGAGTTACTGGACAAGGGATATATCCGCCCAAGTTATTCGCCTTGGGGATCGCCAGTACTTCTAGTGGAGAAGAAGGATGGATCGTTAAGGATGGTTGTTGATTATCGAGGATTGAACGAAGTAACGATCAAGAACAAGTACCCACTACCAATGATTAATGATCTGTTTGATCGATTGCAAGGAGCTAAAGTATTTTCCAAGATCAATCTGCGATCAGATACCACCAGTTGAAGATTTGAGAACAGGATATTCCGAAGACAGCTTTTACCACCAGGTATGGGTTGTACGAGTATACCGTTATGTCATTTGGTCTGACTAACGCACCTGCCTATTTTATGAACATGATGAACAAAGTGTTTATGGATTTTTTGGATAAGTTCGTCGTAGTGTTCATTGATGATATCCTAGTTTATTCGAAGAATGAAGAGGAGCATAAGGAGCATTTGCGTTTGGTACTTGGAAAGCTCAGAGAACATCAATTATATGCCAAGTTCAACAAATGTGAGTTTTGGTTGAAGGAAGTAGGATTTCTTGGACACGTTATATCCAGAGAAGGAATAGCAGTAGATCCCGCTAAAGTTGATACCGTGACCAAGTGGGAAGCCCCAACAACAGTTGGAGAGATCCGGAGTTTTCTTGGACTCGCAGGATACTACTGGAGATTTATTGAGAATTTCTCAAAGATTGCGAAGCCTATGACTGAGTTGTTAAAGAAAGATACCAAGTTCATATGGACGGAGGAATGTGAGGCTAGTTTCCAGGAGTTGAAGAAACGCTTGGTTACCTCACCAGTGTTGATTTTGCCAGACCAGACCAAAGATTATGAGGTGTATTGCGACACTTCACGTCGAGGACTTGGAGCAGTGCTTATGCGGGAAGGGAGAGTTGTTTCATATGCCTCAAGACAACTGAAACCTCATGAGTTGAATTATGCCACACATTATTTGGAGTTAGCAGCCGTAGTGCATGCTTTAAAAACATGGAGGCATTTCCTCATTGGAAACCATTGTGAGGTGTACACAGATCATGAGAGTTTGTAGTGCATTTTCACACAGAAGGAGTTGAATCTCAGACAAAGGAGATGGTTGGAGCTCATCAAGGATTATGATATGAGATTGCATTATCATTCCGGAAAAGCTAATGTAGTAGCTGACGCATTAAGCCGTAAGAGCCATGTCAATATGTTGATGACGGGAGAAATACCCAAGAAGTTAGCAGAAAATCTACGTGAACTATGTTTGGAAATAGTTCCGAGAGGCCATTTAGCAGCATTGGAGATTCAGTCAACTTTGATGGATAGAATCAGAGAAGCCCAGAAGACCGACAAAGAGATTGCCGCTATTAAGGAGAAACTAAGCAAAGGAAAAGCTAAAGGATTTCGTGAGGATGAACACGATACCCTACGGTTTGAAGACCGCATTTACGTGCCCAATGACCCGGAGATCAGGAAATTGAATTTGCAAGAGGCACACGATTCACCATATTCGATTCACCCAGGAAATACCAAGATGTATTTGGAATTGAAAGATATTTTCTGGTGGACTGGAATGAAGAAGGATATTGCAGAGTATGTAGCAGTCTGTGATGTATGTCAGAAAGTAAAGGCAGAGCATCAGAAGCTAGCAGGATTGTTACAACCATTGCTGATACCCGAATGGAAGTGGGATAAGCTGGGCCTGGATTTTATCACAGGATTGCCTAGGACTCGTTCAGGCTATGACTCGATTTGGGTTGTAGTTGATCGATTGACGAAGGTAGCTCATTTCATCCCAGTAAAGACCACTTACACTAGTGCTAAGTTGGCAAAGATATACATGACCAGGATCGTATGTTTGCATGGAGTTCCAAGGAGTATCGTATCAGATAGAGGAACCCAGTTTACCTCAAAGTTCTGGAAGCAGTTGCACGAAACTTTGGGTACCAGGCTAGAATTCAGTACAGCTTTTCATCCACAGACAGATGGACAGACCGAGGGAGTCAATCAGATTTTGGAGGATATGCTGTGAGCTGGTGCGCTAGATTATGGATCTAGTTGGGACGATAATTTGCCATATGCAGAGTTCTCTTACAACAACAGTTACAAAGCCAGTTTAAAGATGGCCCCTTTCGAAGCTTTGTACGGAAGGAGGTGTAGGACACCGTTGTCATGGGACGAAGTTGGAGACCGCCAGTTGTTTGGACCTGACTTGATTAAAGAGTCTGAACAGAAGGTGAAGTTGATTCGCGATAGGCTCAAGGTAGCCCAGTCCAGACAGAAAAGTTATGCATATTCAAAATGCAAGGAGACAGTTTACGAAGTCGGAGATAGAGCTTATCTTCGAGTATCTCCACTTCGGGGAACAAAGCATTTGGAGTTAAAGGGAAGTTAGCACCACGATTTGTAGGACCATATCGAGTTTTGGAGCGTATGTGAGAAATGGCCTACAAGTTGGAATTGCCTGAAGGATTGTCAGGAGTTCATGATGTGTTCCACATTTCTCAGTTGAAGAAATGTCACGCGGAGATGGCTGACATACCTTTGAGAGACACAATGCCTTTGGAAACTATTCAGTTGGATGACGATTTGACGTACAAGGAGAAACCAATTAAGATTCTCGAGTTCGCCAGCCGAGTTACTCGTAGCAAGGTTATCAAGTTTTGCAGCGTTCAGTTGAGCCACCACACAAAGGATGAAGCCACCTGGGAGCGAGAGGAAGATTTGTTCAAGGGCCACCCTCACCTATTTTCTAGCCAACCCGAATCTCGAGGGCGAGATTCATCTTAAGGGGGGTAGGTTTGTAACATCAAAAAATTTCAATTTGGAATGTTATACATTAGATCATCATTGCATACCATATTTTATTTTGCATTTTGGTTGATCCTAGAAATTCTACGCAACTCAATGACCCACGGAGAGAGTTGGGGATTTCGTTATTTTCATATTTGAGTTTTCTCAAATTTTGAGAATAGGATCATTTGATTTTAATTATTTTATCATCAATTATTTCTATTACAAAAATATGAGAGAGGGAATAAAATGACTTTCCCAAAATAAAGAAATATTGAGGATTTAATAATAAAATCAAATAAGATTTTATTTCGGAGTTTTTTTGGTGTTTTATTTGAATTTAGGAAAAATGGGCGTTTTTCAAAATTGTATTTGGGTCCCAAAGAAATGTTCACCTTGTGAGGCTTGATTTTAGAAGCCCGCGAAAATTTAATTCAGAATTTTTGGAGTTCGTTTAGTATTTCTTTTTATTTTTCTTCCGAGCGTAATTATAAAAAAACGAACTGACCTAACGTGCCGTGTCCGACTATAGGACTCCGGCCCGACTAGGCAATATAAGCCGGGGAGCCCAGCCCGCAGCGCCCGAAACCCTAGCCAGCCCCAGCCCTAGCCGCCACCACCGCCCTGCCCCGCCCCGCCGCGCCACTACCGTCGTCCCACGCCGCCGCCCGCCGGACGCCGCCGCCCGCCGCGCC
>NC_041382.1:248154916-248293503 GCF_002162155.2 Triticum dicoccoides | reverse complement strand
GCGCCGCCCCGCCGCACGCCGCCCGAGGTTCGCCTCGCCTCGAAATCTGTGCCGCTGTTTTTTTTCAAAAAGTCGTTCGGTTTTTCCGTCGGTTTTTCATCATTTTATTAGTTTCGTTTTTTTAATAGATCGGTTTTTCCGGTTTATTTAAATAGCGAGCGTTCGTCCGTTCGTTCTAGCGAACGTTCGTCGTTTTTCTTTTTCTCGGATTAAATCCGCGATTATTCTGATCGCGATTCCTGATCCGACTTTCTTTTTAGTATAACTTTTCGCTCGTTTATCGGAATCAGGCGATTCAAGCGCCTAGAGTTTCATCTCGAAACCCTCTATCCGTTTAACCAACTTAATCTTGTTTTTACAGTAGCAAAATCTTGAAGCGCCTAGAATTTTGCTACTAATCTGGATCTAGGGCAATTTTTACAGTAGCAAAATCTTGTTTAAGTTGGTTAAACGGATAGAGGGTTTCGAGACGCAACTCTAGGCGCTTGAATCGCCTGATTCTGATAAACGAGCGAAAAGTTATACTAAAAAGAAAGTCGGCTCAGGAATCGCGATCAGAAAAATCGCGGATTTAATCCGAGAAAAAGAAAAACGACGAACGTTCGCTAGATCGAACGAACGGACGAATGCTCCCTATTTAAATAAACCGGAAAAACCGATCTATTTAAAAAAACCGAAACTAAAAAAAACCAGCGAAAAACCGATGGAAAAACCGAACGGTTTTTCAAAAAAAACGGCGGCACAAATTTCGTGGCGAGGCGAACCTCGGGCTGCGTGCGGCGGCGCGGGTGGCGGCGTCGGCGCGGCGGGGCAGCGCGGGGCGGCGCGGCGGCAGCGGCTAGGGCTGGGGCTGGCTAGGGTTTGGGGGGCTGCGGGCTGGGCTCCCAGGCTTATATTGCCTAGTCGGGCCGGAGTCCTAGTCGGACACGGCCCGTTAGGTCGGTTCGTTATTTTTATATAATTACGCTCGGAAGAAAATAAAAACAAATACTAAACAGACTATGAAAATTCCGAAATAAATTTTCACGGGTTTTAAAATCAAGCCTCACATGGTGAACATTTATTTGGGACCTAAATGCAATTTTGAAAAATGCCCATTTTTCCTAAATTCAAATAAAACACCAAAAAAACTCCGAAATAAAATCTTATTTGATTGTATTATTAAATCCTCAATATTTCTTTATTTTGAGAAAGTCATTTTATTCCCTCTCTCATATTTTTGTAATAGAAATAATTGATGATAAAATAATTAAAATCAAATGATCCTATTCTCAAAATTTGAGAAAACTCAAATATGAAAATAACGAAATCCCCAACTCTCTCCGTGGGTCATTGAGTTGCGTAGAATTTCTAGGATCAACCAAAATGCAAAATAAAATATGGTATGCAATGATGATCTAATGTATAACATTCCAAATTGAAAATTTGGGATGTTACAGTTTGATAGAAGCCCAATGCTCGAAGAATATTATGTTCGAGTGACATGTATTCCCATTGTAAACACAATGTTTTTATGAAATTTATTAAGGCTGTGTTTATACTTTTGCCTGAAAGTAATATGATGCCTCCTGTGCGGCCGTTTATGTATACATGTGTATAACCTGAAAGATTGCAGTCGTCGGCTTCAGCCCCCACGCATATAATGCGGAGGTGTTCGCAGAAGACGTGTGTTCACACTTAACCCAACGTCTTGGTCCTATTAAGGAGGTGATAGCGCAGCGAACGAGGCAACCGGACTATGATGCTTTAACACTTTCACTTAGCCATAGGAGTTTGATGGTGGGGTTACTATATAGCCCATGTTGGCTCCGCACTCTCCCGAATTCGGGGTGCGTACATACCTAGCCGGGAAACGGCCCTTCGTTAAGGCGGAGGAATTCTAACATTCCGATAGGTCATCGAGTGGTTGACCAATCTAACGCTATATCATGATAGTCAGTTTTCGGCTTTCTCTACTGAGGTGCTCGTCCGAATGACCCTGGGCACAATCGCAGTAGTTCTCCTAGTGATACCTTAGCCGATAGAGCGGAACATAAGGTACCAAAACATAGGAGCCGGGCAAACCCAACATTTGATCAAAGACATGATTCGGAGCTGATGCATATAAGGCCAAACTCGCGACGCCTAACACTCCCTAAGGTATTCGGTCTTTATGGTATAAACCGGGCCTAAATAGTGCCCTTTGTAAGAAGCCCCTGGTGTCTAGGTACATGCTGTTGGGAATATGCCCTAGAGGCAATAATAAAAGGATTATTATTATATTTCCTTGTTCATGATAATTGTCTTTTATTCATGCTATAATTGTGTTATCCGGAAATCATAATACATGTGTGAATACATAGACACCAACATGTCCCTAGTAAGCCTCTAGTTGACTAGCTCATTGATCAAGAGATAGTCATGGTTTCCTGACTATGGACATTGGATGTCATTGATAACGAGATCACATCATTAGGAGAACGATGTGATGGACAAGACCCAATCCTAAGCATAGCACAAGATCGTATAGTTCGTCTGCTAGAGCTTTTCCAATGTCAAGTATCTTTCCCTTAGACCATGAGATCGTGTAACTCCCGGATACCGTAAGAGTGCTTTGGGTGTACCAAACGTCACAACGTAACTGGGTGACTATAAAGGTATACTACGGGTATCTCCGAAAGTGTCTGTTGGGTTGACACGGATCGAGACTGGGATTTTTCACTCCGTATGATGGAGAGGTATCTCTGCGCCCACTCGGTAATGCGTCATCATAATGAGCTCAAAGTAACCAAGTGTTTGGTCACGGGATCATGCATTACGGTACGAGTAAAGTGACTTGCCGGTAACAAGATTGAACGAGGTATTGGGATACCGACGATCGAATCTCGGGCAAGTAACATACCGATTGACAAAGGGAATTGTATACGGGGTTGCTTGAATCCTCGACATCGTGGTTCATCCGATGAGATCATCGAGGAGCATGTGGGAGCCAACATGGGTATCCAGATCCCTCTATAGGTTATTGGCCGGAGAGCCGTCTCGGTCATGTCTACATGTCTCCCGAACCCGTAGGGTCTACACACTTAAGGTTTGGTGACGCTAGGGTTGTAGAGATATGAGTATGCAGTAATCCGAAAGTTGTTCGGAGTCTCGGATGAGATCCTGGACGTCACGAGGAGTTCCAGAATGGTCCGGAGGTGAAGAATTATATATAGGAAGTGTAGTTTCGGCCATCGGGAAAGATTCGTGGTCACCGGTATTGTACCGAGACCACCGGATGGGTCCCGGGGGTCCACCGGGTGGGGCCACCCATCCCGGAGGGCCCCATGGGCTGAAGTGGGGAGGGGAACCAGCCCATAGTGGGCTGGTGCGCCCCCCCCCTTGGGCCCCCCTGCGCCTAGGGTTGGAAACCCTAGGGTGGGGGCGCCTCCACTTGCCTTGGGGGCACTCCACCCCCTTGGCCGCCGCCCCCTTGGGAGATCCCATCTCCAGGGCCGGCGCCCCCCCAGGGGGCCTATATAAAGGGGGGGAGGGAGGGCAGCCGCACCTAAAAGTATTGGCGCCTCCCTCTCCCCTGCTACACCTCTCCCTCTCACAGAAGCTCGGCGAAGCCCTCCTGGATCACTGCTGCATCCACCACCACGCCGTCGTGCTGCTGGATCTTCATCAACCTCTCCATCCCCCTTGCTGGATCAAGAAGGAGGAGACGTCATCCTCTCCATACGTGTGTTGAACGCAGAGGTGCCGTCCGTTCGGCACTAGGATCTCCGGTGATTTGGATCACGACGAGTACGACTCCCTCAACCCCGTTCTCTTGAACGCTTCCGCTCGTGATCTACAAAGGTATGTAGATGCACTCCGATCACTCGTTCCTAGATGAACTCATAGATAGATCTTGGTGAAACCGTAGAACTTTTTTTATTTTCTGCAACGTTCCCCAACAGTGGCATCATGAGCCAGGTCTATGCGTAGTTCTCTTTGCACGAGTAGAACACAATTTGTTGTGGGCGTAGATGTTGTCAACTTTCTTGCCGCTACTAGTATTATTTTGCTTCAGCGGTATTGTGGGATGAAGCGGCCCGGACCGACCTTACACGTACGCTTACGTGAGATAGGTTCCACCGACTGACATGCACAAGTTGCATAAGGTGGCTAGCGGGTGTCTGTCTCTCCCACTTTAGTTGGAGCGGATTCGACGAAAAGGGTCCTTATGAAGGGTAAATAGAAGTTTACAAATCACGTTGTGGCTTTTACGTAGGTAAGAAAACGTTCTTGCTAGAACCCTATTGTAGCCACGTAAAACTTGCAACAACAATTAGAGGACGTCTAACTTGTTTTTGCAGCAAGTGTTTTGTGATGTGATATGGCCAAAGTTGTGATGAATGATGAATGATATATATGTGATGTATGAGATCATGTTCTTGTAATAGGAATCACGACTTGCATGTCGATGAGTATGACAACCGGCAGGAGCCATAGGAGTTGTCTTTATTTTTTGTATGACCTGCGTGTCATTGAGAAACGCCATGTAAATTAGTTTACTTTATTGCTAAACGTGTTAGCCATAGTAGTAGAAGTAATAGTTGGCGAGCAACTTCATGGAGACACGATAATGGAGATCATGGTGTCATGCCGGTGACAAGATGATCATGGAGCCCCAAGATGGAGATCAAAGGAGCTATATGATATTGGCCATATCATGTCACTATTATTTGATTGCATGTGATGTTTATCATGTTTTTGCATCTTGTTACTTAGAACGACGGCAGTAAATAAGATGATCCCTCATAATAAATCTCAAGACAGTGTTCCCCCTATCTGTGCGCCGTTGCGACAGTTTGTTGTTTCGAAGCACCACGTGATGATCGGGTGTGATAGATTCCAACGTTCACATACAACGGGTGTAAGACAGATTTACACATGCAAACACTTAGGTTAACTTGACGAGCCTAGCATGTACAGACATGGCCTCGGAACACAAGAGACCAAAAGGTCGAACATGAGTCGTATGAAAGATACGATCAACATGGAGATATTCACCGATGATGACTAGTCCGTCTCACGTGATGATCGGACACGGCCTAGTTGAGTCGGATCATGTTTCACTTAGATGACTAGAGGGATGTCTAATCTGAGTGGGAGTTCATTGAATAATTTGATTAGATGAACTTAATTATCATGAACTTAGTCTAAAATCTTTACAATATGTCTTGTAGATCAAATGGCCCACGTTGTCCTCAACTTCAACGCATTCCTAGAGAAAACCAAGCCGAAAGATGATGGCAGCAACTATACGGACTGGGTCCAAAACCTAAGGATCATCCTCATAGCTGCCAAGAAAGATTATGTACTAAAAGCACCGCTAGGTGACGCACCCGTCCCACAGAACCAAGACGTTATGAACGCTTGGCAGACACGTGCTGATGATTACTCCCTCGTTCAGTGTGGCATGCTTTACAGCTTAGAACCAGGGCTCCAAAAGCGTTTTGAGAGACACGGAGCATATGAGATGTTCGAAGAGCTGAAAATGGTTTTTTAAGCTCATGCCCGGGTCGAGAGATATGAAGTCTCCGACAAGTTCTTCAGCTGTAAGATGGAGGAAAATAGTTCTGTCAGTGAGCACATACTCACTATGTCTGGGTTACATAGCCGCTTGACTCATATGGGAGTTAATCTCCCGGATGACGCAGTCATTGACAGAATCCTTCAGTCGCTTCCACCGAGCTACAAGAGCTTTGTGATGAACTTCAATATGCAGGGGATGGAAAAGACCATTCCTGAGGTACATTCAATGCTGAAATCAGTAGAGGTAGAAGTCAAAAAGGAACATCAAGTGTTGATGGTGAATAAAACCACTAAGTTCAAGAAAGGCAAGGGTAAAAAGAACTTCAAGAAGGATGGCAAGGCAGTTGCCGCGCCTGGTAAGCAAGCTGTCGGGAAGAAGCCAAAGAATGGACCCAAGCCCGAGACTGAGTGTTTTTATTGCAAGGGAAGTGGTCACTGGAAGCGGAACTGCCCCAAATACTTAGCGGACAAGAAGGCCGGCAACACGAAAGGTATATGTGATATACATGTAATTGATGTGTACCTTACCAGTATTCGTAGTAGCTCCTGGGTATTTGATACCGGTGCAGTTGCTCACATTTGTAACTCAAAGCAGGAGCTGCGGAATAAGCGAAGACTGGCGAAGGACGAGGTGACGATGTGCGTCGGGAATGGTTCCAAGGTCGATGTGATCGCCGTCGGCACACTACCTCTACATTTACCTACGGGATTAGTTTTAAACCTCCATAATTGTTATTTAGTGCCAGCTTTGAGCATGAACATTGTATCAGGATCTCGTTTAATTCGAGATGGCTACTCATTTAAATCCGAGAATAATGGTTGTTCTATTTATATGAGAGATATGTTTTATGGTCATGCTCCGATGGTGAATGGTTTATTCTTAATGAATCTCAAGCGTAATGCTACACATATTCATATTGTGAATACCAAAAGATGTAAGGTTGATAATGATAGTCCCACATACTTGTGGCACTGCCGCCTTGGTCACATAGGTGTCAAACGCATGAAGAAGCTCCATGCAGATGGACTTTTAGAGTCTCTTGATTACGAATCATTTGACACGTGCGAACCATGCCTCATGGGTAAAATGACCAAGACTCCGTTCTCGGGAACAATGGAGCGAGCAACCAACTTATTAGAAATCATACATACTGATGTGTGTAGTCCAATGAGTGTTGAGGCTCGCGGTGGCTATCGTTATGTTCTCACCCTCACTGATGACTTGAGTAGATATGGGTATGTCTACTTGATGAAGCACAAGTCTGAGACCTTTGAAAAGTTCAAGGAATTTCAGAGTGAGGTTGAGAATCAACATGACAGAAAAATCAAGTTCTTGCGATTAGATCGTGGGGGAGAATACTTGAGTCACGAATTTGGCACACACTTAAGAAAATGTGGAATAGTTTCACAACTCATGCCGCCTGGAACACCTCAGCGTAATGGTGTGTCCGAACGTCGTAATCGCACTCTATTGGATATGGTGCGATCTATGATGTCTCTTACCGATTTACCGCTGTCATTTTGGGGCTATGCTTTAGAGACTGCCGCATTCACTTTAAATAGGGTTCCGTCGAAATCCGTTGAGACGACACCGTATGAATTATGGTTTGGGAAGAAACCTAAGCTGTCATTTCTAAAAGTTTGGGGATGCGATGCTTATGTTAAGAAACTTCAACCTGAAAAGCTCGAACCCAAGTCGGCAAAATGCGTCTTCATAGGATACCCTAAAGAAACTGTTGGGTATACCTTCTACCTCAGATCCGAAGGCAAGATCTTTGTTGCCAAGAATGGGTCCTTTCTAGAGAAAGAGTTTCTCTCGAAAGAAATAAGTGGGAGGAAAGTAGAACTTGATGAAGTATTACCTCTTGAACCGGTAAGTAGCGCAGCTCAAGAAAATGTTCCTGAGGTGCCTGCACCGAATAGAGAGGAAGTTGGTGATGATGATCATGAAACTTCAGATCAAGTTGCTACTGAACTTCGTAGGTCCACAACGACACATTCCGCACCAGAGTGGTACGGCAACCCTGTCTTGGAAATCGTGTTGTTAGACAACGGTGAACCTTCGAACTATGAAGAAGCGATGGCGGGCCCGGATTCCAACAAATGGCTGGAAGCCATGAAATCCGAGATAGGATCCATGTATGAAAATGAAGTATGGACTTTGACTGACTTGCCCAATGATCGGCGAGCCATAGAGAATAAATGGATCTTTAAGAAGAAGACAGACACGGATGGTAATGTGACCATCTATAAAGCTCGGCTTGTCGCTAAGGGTTATCGACAAGTTCAAGGGGTTGACTACGATGAGACTTTCTCTCCCGTAGCAAAGCTGAAGTCCGTCCGAATCATGTTAGCAATTGCCGCATACTATTATTATGAGATATGGCAAATGGACGTCAAAACGGCATTCCTTAACGGTTATCTTAAGGAAGAACTGTATATGATGCAGCCGGAAGGTTTTGTCGACCCTAAGAATGCTAACAAGGTATGCAAGCTCCAGCGATCCATTTATGGGCTAGTGCAAGCATCTTGGAGTTGGAACATTCGCTTTGATGAGATGATCAAAGCGTTTGGGTTTATGCAGACTTATGGAGAAGCATGCGTTTACAAGAAAGTGAGTGGGAGCTCTATATCATTTCTCATATTATATGTAGATGACATACTTTTGATGGGAAATGATATAGAACATTTGGACAGCATTAAGGCCTACTCGAATAAGAGTTTTTCAATGAAGGACCTTGGAGAAGCTGCTTATATATTAGGCATCAAGATCTATAGAGATAGATCAAGACGCCTCATAGGTCTTTCACAAAGCACATACCTTGATAAGATATTGAAGAAGTTCAACATGGATCAGTCTAAGAAGGGGTTCTTGCCTGTGTTACAAGGTGTGAAATTGAGCTTAGCTCAATGTCCGACCACGGCATAAGATATAGAAGAGATGAGTGTCATCCCCTATGCCTCAGCCATAGGGTCTATTATGTATGCCATGTTGTGTACCAGACCTGATGTAAACCTTGCCGTAAGTTTGGTAGGAAGGTACCAAAGTAATCCCGGCAAGGAACACTGGACAACGGTCAAGAATATCCTGAAGTACCTGAAAGGACTAAGGACATGTTTCTCATTTATGGAGGTGACGAAGAGCTCGTCGTAAAGGGTTACATCGATGCTAGCTACGACACAGATCTGGATGATTGTAAGTCATAAACCGGATACGTGTATATGTTGAATGGTGGAGCAGTAAGCTGGTGCAGCTGCAAGCAGAGCGTCGTGGCGGGATCTACATGTGAAGCGGAGTACATGGCAGCCTCGGGGTACATGTGAAGCAATTTGGGTGAAGGAGTTCATCACCGACCTAGGAGTCATACCCAATGCGTCGGGGCCGATCAAACTCTTCTGTGACAACACTAGAGCTATTGCACTTGCCAAGGAGCCCAGGTTTCACAAGAAGACCAGGCACATCAAGCGTCGCTTCAACTCCATTCGTGAAAATGTTCAAGATGGAGACATAGATATTTGTAAAGTACATACGGATCTGAATGTCGTAGATCCGTTGACTAAACCTCTCCCCAGGGCAAAACATGATCAACACCAAAACTCTATGGGTGTTCGATTCATCACAATGTAACTAGATTATTGACTCTAGTGCAAGTGGGAGACTGTTGGAAATATGCCCTAGAGGCAATAATAAAAGGATTATTATTATATTTCCTTGTTCATGATAATTGTCTTTTATTCATGCTATAATTGTGTTATCCGGAAATCGTAATACATGTGTGAATACATAGACACCAACATGTCCCTAGTAAGCGTCTAGTTGACTAGCTCGTTGATCAACAGATAGTCATGGTTTCCTGACTATGGACATTGGATGTCATTGATAACGAGATCACATCATTAGGAGAATGATGTGATGGACAAGACCCAATCCTAAGCATAGCACAAGATCGTATAGTTCATTTTCTAGAGCTTTTCCAATGTCAAGTATCTTTTCCTTAGACCATGAGATCGTGTAACTCCCGGATACCGTAAGAGTGCTTTGGGTGTACCAAACGTCACAACGTAACTGGGTGACTATAAAGGTATACTACGGGTATCTCCGAAAGTGTCTGTTGGGTTGACACGGATCGAGACTGGGATTTGTCACTCCGTATGACGGAGAGGTATCTCTGGGCCCACTCGGTAATGCATCATCATAATGAGCTCAAAGTAACCAAGTGTTTGGTCACGGGATCATGCATTATGGTATGAGTAAAGTGACTTGCCGGTAACGAGATTGAATGAGGTATTGGGATACCGACGATCGAATCTCGGGCAAGTAACATACCGATTGACAAAGGGAATTGTATACGGGGTTGCTTGAATCCTCGACATCGTGGTTCATCTGATGAGATCATCGAGGAGCATGTGGGAGCCAACATGGGTATCCAGATCCCGCTGTTGGTTATTGGCCGGAGAGCCGTCTCGGTCATGTGTACATGTGTCCCGAACCCGTAGGGTCTACACACTTAAGGTTCAGTGACGCTAGGGTTGTAGAGATATGAGTATGCAGTAATCCGAAAGTTGTTCGGAGTCCCGGATGAGATCCTGGATGTCACGAGGAGTTTCGGAATGGTCCGGAGGTGAAGAATTATATATAGGAAGTGTAGTTTCGGCCAGCGGGAAAGATTCAGGGTCACCGGTATTGTATCGAGACCACCGGATGGGTCCCGGGGGTCCACCAGGTGGGGCTACCCATCCCGGAGGGCCCCATGGGCTGAAGTGGGGAGGGGAACCAGCCCATAGTGGGCTGGTGCCCCCCCCCTTGGGCCCCCCTGCACCTAGGGTTGGAAACCCTAGGGTGGGGGCGCCTCCACTTGCCTTGGGGGGCACCCCACCCCCTTGGCCGCCGCCCCCTTGGGAGATCCCATCTCCAGGGCCGGCGCCCACCCCCAGGGGGCCTATATAAAGGGGGGAGGGAGGGAAGCCACACCTAAATGTCTTGGCACCTCCCTCTCCCCTGCTACACCTCTCCCTCTCACAGAAGCTCGGCGAAGCCCTGCTGCAATCACTGCTGCATCCACCACCACACCGTCGTGCTGCTGGATCTTCATCAACTTCTCCTCCCCCCTTGCTGGATCAAGAAGGAGGAGACGTCATCCGCTCCATACGTGTGTTGAACGCGGAGGTGCCGTCCGTTCGGCACTAGGATCTCCGGTGATTTGGATCACGACGAGTACGACTCCCTCAACCCCATTCTCTTGAACGCTTCCGCTCGCAATCTACAAAGGTATGTAGATGCACTTCGATCACTCGTTGCTAGATGAATTCGTAGATAGATCTTGGTGAAACCGTAGAAAAAATTTTATTTTCTGCAACGTTCCCCAACACATGCATTATTCTGACGTGGCCACATGCCAAGACGCCAGCATCCTTCTCAATTGTACTGAGAATCAAAGGGATGTGTATCAACGAGAGATAGTAAAAAAGGTTGACGCAGGGTCTTAATCTAAAAAGAAATCATGGGGCGGGTCCCTGCTGCACGTCTATGCCTGTGTCTCCGTTGTGCCATATCCTGGACGGGTGTAGCATGATAGTCATCTGTAAAAGAGAGAAATTTAGGTGAAAAGTTGTCATGCGAAAAGGTAGGTTTAAAGAAACCATGTATAATTCAAGATGAGTAAAAAATCGCCACGGACGCTATGCTTAAAAGCTGCCAAGGCTTTCGCGTCCGGACAGTGGACTATTTGGTTCTTTTTGGTAAGAAACCTGTTCCAAAGCTTTCGGGCTGACTCTCCGGGCTGTTGAGTTATATGACTCAAATCGTCCGCGTCCGGAGGTCGGACATAAGTCCCTTAAAAATTTGCCCGAAAAGCGTCTTCGAGCTCTTCCCAGCTTCCAATGGAGCTTTCGGGGAGGCTTTTAAGTCCTTGATCCATATGGATATGGAGGATATAGTCCTCAATCCAGACCCCAGGGTCTGTTGTTCCGTCGTATGCCTCTATGTTTACGGGTTTGAATCCCTTTGGAAATTCATGGTCTAGTACCTTGTCGGTGAAACATAAGGGGTGTGCAGCACCCCTGTATCTGGGTGTATCATAGTGTTCGGATGTTTTCTGTGTTGCATCCTATGCTGGAGCGCGCCTGCTGGTCCATAGATGGATCTGGTTGCGCCGTCCTTTTGATGCGAGCCCTCGCGTGGATCACGTATTGGCTTATGTGCGGCATTGCTTGCCGCTCTATGTTGGCCGTGAGGTCGTCTATTCGGCCAGGTGGCCGTTTTAATTTTTGGTTGCGGGGGATCTAAGGCCTCCTCATCGAATTCAGGTAGCAACTTCCGCTTCGGGTAGCTCTTGGTGGGGCGATTACCGCCATACTTCGCTGCTGTGTGGAGTACTTTGCTCCATCTGATTTGGAGTGTGTCTTGCACAGCCTTGAGCCTTTGCTTCTGCTTTTTTAGACTCCTTGCGGTGGCAACAAGCCTTTGATGGGAATTCTGTTGCTCCGGGTGTCTGTCCGGTGTTATGTCATCCGGACTATTATCTTTGACAGAATCGGGTTGTTTGGTTTGATTCTCCGTGTTGCCATGGTCCGGCAATGGTTCACCCTGCTCTAACGCTGGGCCTGTATAGTCGTTGTTTCTACTGAGGCGGGATTTGGGGCGGTGCTTACGCCGCCGCTTTAACTGCTTCTCGAGGGGACAACCCTTCGTTGCGTCCTTCTGTTCTTCCTCGTCGTTTTCCTTTGGTGTGTCCACCATGTATATGTCATGTGGTGAAGTGGTTGTCCAGTGCCTTGTGGGCAGTGGTTCCTCTTCTTCTCCCGCATCGTCGTCCATACCGTCGATGTCTTCAGAGTCGAATTCAAGCATGTCGGTTAAGTCATTGACAGTGGGTACTAAGTGGGTGGTGGCTGGGCCACGAATTTCTTCGTCGTCCGCATTCCAGTCCTGCCGGACATAGTTCGGCCAGGATCCTCCTGACAAGGAGAGAGACCTTAATGAGTTCAGTATGTCGCCCAAGGACAAGTGCTGAAAAATATCCGTAGAGGTAAACTCCATGATCGGCGCCCAATCGGGTTCGATAGGAATGGGCACAGGCGGCTCGGAGTCCGTGGCCGGGGAAGGATCCGGCAGTTTAACAACACGGCTCTCGTGCAAGGTAAGGTCGATGTTCGGCTCGATCGCCGCTAAGGGTAAGGCTTCCGTGGTAGGCTCCATCCACCCGTCCATGGATGGCGCAACTGGCTCCGAATTGAGGGTCGAAGCGGCTGCCTGTGCGATCTCCTGGACACTGTCCGATGGTAGAGCTAAATCGTACTCATCGTGACCGCGTGACGCACAAGGCAGAGGCTCAAATCCGTTGAACATCAAGTCTCCACGGATATCAGCTGTGTAGTTTAAGCTTCCAAACCTGACCTGGTGGCTAGGGGCGTAACTTTCAATCTGCTCCAGATGGCCAAGCGAATAGGCCCGCAGTGCAAAGCCGCCGAACACGAAGATCTGTCCGGGGAGAAACGTCTCACCCCGGACTGCATCACTATCGATGATAGTAGGAGCCATCAAGCATAACGGCGACGACATAGAGGAACTCTTAATGAAAGCACCAATGTCGGTTCAAAACCGGCGGATCTCGGGTAGGGGGTCCCGAACTGTGCGTCTAAGGCGGATGGTAACAGGAGGCAGGGAACATGATGTTTTACCCAAGTTCGGGCCCTCTTGATGGAGGTAAAACCCTACGTCATGCTTGATTAGTATTGATGATATGGGTAGTATAAGAGTAGATCTACCATGAGATCGGAGAGGCTAAACCCTAGAAGCTAGCCTATGGTATGATTGTATGTTGTCCTACGGACTAAAACCCTCCGGTTTATATAGACACCGGAGAGGGTTAGGGTTACACAAGGTCGGTTACAAAGGAGGAGATACACATATCCGTATTGCCTAGCTTGCCTTCCACGCCAAGTAGAGTCCTATCCGGACACGAGACGAAGTCTTCAATCTTGTATCTTCATAGTCTAGCAGTCCAGCCAATGAAGATAGTCCGGCTGTCCGGAGACCCCCTAATCCAGGACTCCCACACTAATACTTACAAATATTCATTGGCTCCCCTAGTGTCGATTCTATAAATTTGGGTTGAATACTCTACCCTTAAAAACTGTTGCGATCCCCTATACTTGTGGGTTATTAAGGCCTTTTTCTGACATTGTTGCCGAGGAGCATTGCTATATTTGTTGAATCGCTTGAGATTATTATCACTTTATCACTATGAAGAATCTAAAGGATGCTAAGACTAAGATTGTTTTCCTCTAAGATTAGGGGAGGTAAGGAACTGCCATCCAGTTCTGCTTTAGATTCACCTTCTGTTATAAGTAAACTTGCAACACCACCACATGCTATTATTCCCGATATGTCACAAGTTGTTGATGATGCTACTTCTTCTATGAATAATACTTATGATGATGCTAGTACCTTCCTTGATGATAATGATGTGCCACTTGGTGATTTTCTTGATGAACAAATTGCTAGAGTAAGACAACATGGTGTTGTTGAAACTGATGATGAGCTTGAAACTAAAATCTTGTAACACCTACTAGAACTAGCCCTCCTAGATATGAATTTCCTAAGGTATCAGAAGTTATGTTATGAATGAAGACATAACTAGAGACATTCTTGCTTGTAAGGATAGAGATGATCTAGAGAAATTATTATGCAAGTAGAAAGAAAAATCTTTGAATGCTAGAATGCAATATGATCCTAAGTTTGCTACCTCACCTGTCTTTATTGATGATAAGGATTATGAATTCTCTGTCAACCCAGAGTTAATTACTTTGGTTGAATTTGATCCTTTCCATTGTTATGAAACTGAAACTGTTGTGGCACATCTTACTAAGTTGAATGACATAGCCACCCTTTTTACTCATGATGAGAAAACTCGTTATTTCTATATTCTCAAATTATTTCCGTTCTCATTAAAGGGTGAAGGTAAATCATGGTACAATACTCTTGCTCCTGGTTGTGTGCGTAGTCCCCAGGATATGATTTATTACTTCTCTGAAAAATATTTCCCTACTCATAAGAAACAAGTTGCATGGCAGGAAATATTCAATTTTGTGCAAATAAAAGAAGAGAGTCTCCCACAAGCTTGGGGGAGGCTTTGCCAATTGCTTAATGCTTTGCCCGATCATCCTCTTAAGAAAAATGAAATACTTGATATCTTCTATAATGGACTAACCGTTGCTTCTAGGGATTTCCTAGATAGTTGTGCTAGTTGTGTTTTCAGGGAACAAACTATTGGGCATGCTGAAGAATTATTGAATAACATATTAAAAAATTATGATGATTGGAGTCTTCCCGAACCACCTCCTAAACCCACTCCGAAGAAGAGGGGTATATTATATCTCAGTCCTAAAGATATGCAAGAGGCAAAGAAATCAATAAAGGAAAAAGGTATTAAAGCCGAGGATATCAAAAATTTACCTCCTATTGAAGAAATACATGGGCTTGATACACCACCACCTCCTCAGGTGGTAGAGGTAAATTTTCTAATGAAGTTCAATGATAATGACAATCCTCACAATATGCACCCTAGCCAATGCCTTCATGATTTTCAAAACTACATTAAATGCAAATGTCATGAAACAATTGAAATACAGTTCTGATATGATTGCTCGCTTAAGTGACATGTTATTTAGAATCTCAAATGATGTTAGAGGTGTGGGAAAACATGCTTCTATGGTTCAAACCCAGTTAGAACAAGTTGCTAAATCTCAAAGAGAGATGCTAGATGAAATGAACAAGAACATACATGACTTTGATGTTAGAGTAGCAACTAGAGGAGGTAAAATGACTTAGGAACCACTTTATCCTGAGGGACACCCAAAAAGAATTGAACAAGACTCTCAAAGAGCTAACACTAATGCACCTAGTCCCTCTAAAAAGAAAAAAGAAGGAGAAAATGATAGGACTTTGCATGCCTCTAGTGAACATGAAGTAGAAAAAACTCCTGATAATGAAGTCTCTATCTCTAATGCTGAAACTCAACCTAGTAGTGAACACTCACCTTCTGATAATGAAAAATTTAATGATGAGGTTCATGAAGATAGTAAACCAAATAATGAAGAACCAGACAATGATGTTGAGATAGAACCTACAGTTGATTTTGATAACCCAGAACCTAAAAATTAAAGATACGATAAAAGAGACTTCATTGCTAGAAAAACACGGTAAGGAAAGAGAACCATGGGTTAAAAAACCTATGCCCTTTCCACCAATGTCAACTAAAAAGAAGGATGATGCAGAATTCAAACGCTTTGCTGAAATGTTGAGGCCAGTGTTTTTGCGTACTTGCTTGACTGATACATTGAAAATGCCTCCTTATGCAAAGTACATGAAAGACATCATCACCAATAAGAGAAAAATACCAGAAGCTGGAATCTCCACCATGCTTGCTAATTACACTTTTAAGGATGGAGTACCTAAAAAACTCAAAGATCTGGTAACACCAACTATACCTTGCTCCATCAAAAGTATTTATGTGAAAACTGCTTTATGTGATTTGGGAGTTGGTGTTAGTGTTATGCCTTTCTCTTTATATAAAATACTTGACTTGAATAAGCTCACATCTACTGAAATATCTTTGCAAATGGCTAACAAATCCACTGCCATACCTATCGGTATTTGTGAGGACGTGCCCGGTGTTCTTGCTAATGTTACTATTATGACTGACTTTGTTATACTTGAGATGCCCGAGGACGACAACATGTCGATTATCCTTGGTACACCCTTCTTGAATACTGCAGGGTCTGTTATTGATTGCAATAAAAGCAATGTCACTTTTCATATTAATGGTAATGAGCATACGATGCACTTTCCGAAGAAACATTTCCAAGTGACTGGTATTAATGTTATTGAAAAATCTCTGACAATCACTATTGGAAGTTTTGAACTACCTTTACCTACTGCCAAAAAGAAATATGAGGTTCTTATTGTTGGGGTCACTCATATCCCCGTTGAGGTAACTTAGTGATTTACGAAAGTTCTTCTTTTTCATGCTAATCGAAAGTGGTTGTTAATAAGACTTGATCAACCTTATTAATGGATCATTTTTGAGAGGTATGAAGTTGATGAATTTAGTAAGCACTACCTTCTGTCCCTACCTTTTTCTCTATTCTTATTAATTAAATAAAACAAAATGCCATGTTTTGTCTATTTTCTGAATTTCCCATGCAATAAAAAATGACCCAAAAATAAAAGTTGTCCGAATGCCCTGGAAATTTAATACTATTTTTTCTGAATATTTAAGAATTTTTGTGCAAATAACATCAGATGGAGGTGCACCAGGTGGGCACAACCCACCTGGGCGCGCCAGGACCCCCATGCGCGCCCTGGTGGGTTGGGTCCCCACGTGGCCCCCCTCACTTATCCCTTCACACAACATCATCACTTACCTCCAGAAAAATTCTCCATTGCTCTCTCTCTCCTGTGTTCTTCCTCTCAAACCCGCAGATTTCGATCTCTTTGCTCGAAGCTCCGTTTCTGAAACTGTTTCGAGGGATTGTTGCTTGGTATGTGACTCCTACGTTTAACCAATTAGTTTATGTTTTATTGGTTTATATTTTGAATAATTAGCTACTCTTGGTGCTACCGTAGATGAGCTTGCATGTTGAATTCTTAGATTTCTAAGTAGTTTGAATGCTTGCTATGGCCTCTATTTGTCCCTATGAGTAGTTGCTATCAATCTAGTAAAGTTTTGTTGATAAATTTTTGTCACCCAAAAATTTAATTTTTTTCAAAAAATTGTACGCGAACATGTTGAACCGCTTTGGAAGGAGGTCTTCGAAGAGGATATCCTCGAAGGCATCTTCTAGTGACAATTCCGTTTGTCAGTCTTATGTTGAACCAAGTGAAAGTTCCATGCGAGATAACTCCACCAAAACATGCTTGTGGTCATGTGACGACTATATGGTGCATGTGAGCATTAAGGAGGAATTTGAGCAATATGTTCACAATGCTGACCTCGGTCCCTACATTTCAGATAAGTGCAATCAACACCACACTTGCACTGAATCATTTGTCAAAGGATTTAAATTCCATCCCCGTGAGTCTAGGGTGTCATTTAAACTATATGAATATTCATTTACCATATCACTAGAGAGATTTGCTCACCACTGCAAAATCCCATTCTGGGATTCGCTTGACGAACCAACAAGGGCTGAGTACCAATCATTTTTTACTAGTCTTTGCTATGGTGAGATGAGGGGAGTGACTGTAACATCCAAATTTTCAATTTGGATGTTATTATTTAGATCATTCATATGCATCCATGATTCACTACTGCAGGATGCTAGTAACGCGACACTACGATCAGACACCCTTCGACAAAACTGTGTGCGATGCCATAATTGCAAACGGTGGTGTAAAATAACCATGAAAAAAGGTGCAAAATGTTTGCGATGGAGGATGCATCAAACATGGTTCAGATTTTAGTTGCATGTGCGATGCAGGGCATACTGTTCGGCTCAATTAACTATTTGCGATGAGGAGGAACAGAAGAAACGGGCAGCCAGATGAAGGTCGAGGATTGAGGATGCACACGCCAAGATATTCCAGGCCACCTTGGACTCTAGCATGAAACCCATGTCTGAAAAGGCGGCGGTGGCCATGGAGCACCTGCTTCCTCATGAGGTCGCCGAGCGGGAGCTGGAGATGCAAGAGGGGGCAGAGATCGAGGAGCGCCGGGAGGAGGAGTTGCGTGTGGCTGAGGTCGAGGTAGAGAAGAGTCTATCCGTCGAGGAATCGACGGTGGAGTACCAACGCAAGCTCTGGCGCAGCCACTACTGTAAGTACTACAACCTTAAGGGTGGCACCGAGGACAAGGACGAGGACGAGGACACGGTCCACTTTAGCAGGGGGACGTGGAGTCCACCAACGACGACATGTCGCTAGGACAAGTCATCGCCTTCTCATCTCACACCGGCGATGCATAGGCCGGCGCGGCGGCGGATTTTTAGTTATGCGTATTTAGGCTTTGTTTTTAATGCTAGTCTTTTGTTAGAGCAATGTTTAGGTCAACTGGCTCTGTGTAATTACTTAAATTGCTCGATTCAGTAAGTGTGTTTGTCTGATGTATGCTCTTTTGTGTGCCGAAATTAGCAAGCGATGTTAAATTATGCAATGACGTACCCGGGGAAATTTCCACCAAAATTTGAATTATCCAACTCATCCCATGCGCGTAAAGCAGAAGAATCGTTTGCGATGCACACAATCGTTCAAAGTGAATGATCCGGCGGCACCGCGCGCGTTCAAAGTGGATGTGCCCATGCCTTGAGACCACAATTTGAATTATCAAACTCATCCCATGCGCGTAAAGCAGAAGAATCGTTTGCGATGCACACAATCATTCAAAATGAATGGTCCGGTGGCACCACGCGCAAAGTTTCCCTCCACATTTTCAAAATTTTGGCCTACCGCCAAAATATCTACCCCCGCCCCCCTTCCCCACCCCCTTTTCTCCCCGAAAACAAGTCACATTTCCCCTGTTTCCTCCTTCCTTCCTTCCTTGCTAGGCTATAGCCGCTTCCTTTCTCTCGCCATCTGGCATCCTACCGCCGGGGTCGCCATGGTCTTCTTCAAAGACATCACCAGCGGTTCCTCCTCCGGCGACTACTCCTTTACAACTCGGGTATACCTCTCTTCTCTCTCTCGGGCTATGACTTGGAATGAAGGATTTTTACCTAGAGGTCGATTTGAGTCGTTTCTTCCTCTTGTAGCTCCCTAAGACCATCAGTGGCACCGAATGGAGCGGTGTGGCTGAAGATCTATCTGCTCGTTGTCACCATCAATCTCCATGCATGAAGCTAGTTGCGTTTGGTTCTGTGGACAGTGGGAGGAAGTTCCTGGCATGTGCAGAGAAGGTTAGCCCTCTTTCGTTGTTACAAATCATTTGTTAGATGTGATTCAGACACTGTCACGGTCCCAACCCATTCATACCACACCTTCAACCAAACGCATCCTAAGATAGTGTCACAGTTTGTACCTAGTATCTTAAATTGTTGCCATCTCATCAGCGGTGCCATTAGAAAATTATTTGGCACTGCTTCAGCAGTTTGTGCAGCCAACTTTGGTCCACACATCTGAGCAGCCAAGCAGTAAAATACTAAATCTTTATGGCATGAAGGAACTGGGCATCGGAGCAACTACGTGGTCCGGAGTCCGGGTCCCTGATTTTTTTTCCGTTGCATCGGCTCGCTAGTGCAGGGCACCGGTGCGAGATGCAGGAACAGTTGACTTTACCCCAGTTTTTGCATCATAGTGGACGGCCTTAGTGCTATTAGTTCTATGTTACTAAATTTGTGCGTGTACACACCTGTTAGTATCAATTTGCTGTCATCCAAACACTATTGCTATGCTGTTGCAGTTATATTTACCTTCCTCATAAAATGTTCAATTTGTTATTTATTGTACATGAGTAAGAACTTGTAGCGTCGTTCTATTTAATTATAGCTTCTGATGTTCTATAATTTGGATGTTGTCTCAGTACCAATTATTTCATTTGCACATTGATCTTTTTGAGAAGATATGTCATAATTAACATGTTTCTTCTGTTTTTCAAAATAAGCATTGGTGATTTTCTATCTTGCCATAGACCCATTTCCCCTACAATTGTTACTGATCTTGTTTTAAATATTATAGGATGAACGGAAGTGTTCTTACTTGGAGTGGGTTGATCAAGAGTGGCCACAGTCTTTGAAGATGTGCGTAATGAAGCTTTGGAGAATGTATGAGGAAGAGAACACACGTAGGCTTAGAGAAAGTCTTGTCAACGCTGAAGCATATTTCAAGATGCGGGATAAAAAGTTGAAGGTGGAGAATGAGCTCAGATTATTTAAATCAGACTTTGCTAAGATGGTGTTGGCGAAGGAGGAGGCACTTTCCCAGTTGGCCCGTGCAAAACGGGTCCTTACTGAACTGAAAGGAGAGGTGGATAAGAAGAGCCTGGATGATCTCGACTAGGGAAATGAATATATTGTTCTTATGAAGTTGAACTAGCTATATGTTGTACTGTGCTGTTTTCATGTAGCTTCCGTACGGTGATGTTATAATATATTTATGTGCCTGATATGAAATTGGCAAACAACTGTTCGGTATGAAATGTGAATTTTCGTAATACTGGAATTATTAATTGTAAACTAGTAAACCTACTAAATGTGGCATGGATCTTTACAAACAGTTCTAGCTGTAAAAGCGCTTGTGATGGATAGCCCAATGCCACACAGTATTCTTCATCAAATCGTGTGTGATATAGTTGATAAAAGCAAACAGTTAACCAAGGAAGACCATGTGTGATAGTTACACCGTTCAGACATGAGCCTACACATAAAACTGTGTGGGATGTACGTCCGAACGAAAACGTTTTCCCTGGATTGACTGTTTGGGATGTACATAAAAACGGAAACGTATTCCTTGGATTGACTGTGTGTGATATACATACGAACGGAAATGTTTTTCTGGGATTCACCGTGTGGGATGTACATACCTACGGAAATGATTTTCTCGGATTACTGTGTGGGATGTACATACCTATGGAAATGGTTTTCTCGGATTACCGTGTGGGATGTACATACCTACGGAAATGATTGGGTTTCGATGCCTCGCCCGATCGCACACGGCCCCAGCCTGGGTCCCAGGAGGTCCTATCCCCGACAATTTCTGGGTCGTGTGGGAAGGACACCCTATCGCACACACTCACTTGGCGACGGTTCCAAATGTCGTCACGGAAAAGGGTTAAAAATCGTTTGTTTAGGACCGACACGCACCGGTGATTATTCATTTTTGCTCATTTGTTTTTATTTGAATTTTGATCCTAGAAACCTTAAGCAACTCAAGGACCAATTGAGAGAGTTGAAGGTTTCCCAAAAATCCAGTTTTGAATTTTCAAATTTTGAAAAATTGGATCAAATTGATTTATTCAAAAATTATTTTCCAATTATTTCAAATAAATAAAATAAAGACAGGAGATAAAAGGACTTCTTCAAAAACAGCAAACAAATATTGGAAATTGAATTTTGAATTTTGGAATATTTTTATTTTGATTTTCTATTTTCATTGCGGAGTTTATTAGTACTAAAAATTATTTTCAAAATTTTGCATTTAGGTCCAAAAAATGTTCACCTAAGCCCATATATTTAGGAGAGAATTATGTGAATTATTCTGGAATTTTTCAAATTTTATTTATTATAGTTTCCGTGTTTTTCTTATTTTTGGAAAATGTTTTTTTAAATATTCAGGTCGAACGAACTAGGCCGCGCCCAGCCCAGCCAGCCCAGCGCGTCGCGCCGCCTGTCCCCGAGCTCGGGACGGAGTCCTGAGCGATCTCGACGCCGCCACCGTGTCCGAGCGGGAGTCCCTCCCGTCGCCGACCTCGCCTTTCCCCTCCCGCAAGCCGTCCTGCCCCCTCCCTCCTTTAAATACCTGGCCCTGACCCCCTATTCTCTCCCCAACAGCAGCAGCAGCACCGTCGCCACCGCCACAAGCCACCGCCCCGCGCCGTAGCAAAACCGCCGCCGCCACAAGCCACCGCCCCACGCCGTAATAGCCTCGCCGCCCCGCGCCGCCGCAACCACCACGGCCGGAGCCGCAGTCCCCGTATGAAGCCGCCGCCGTCGCTTTCTCCGCCACCAACGACCTCGCTGCCGCGGTAACGCCTCATCTCCTCTCGTCCGTCCGATCTTCATCCAAGGGCCCAGATTAGATCGCGATTTTATTTTTTATTCGAAACATTTTGTTTAATTAGTGACCATTCGTTAGTTTATATTCTGTAGGAAACATATTCATTAGATTAGGTTATGTAGCGAACGCTCGTTCTGTAGATTTTTTCTTTTATTTTTCTGCCAGGGACCTATTCGCTAGATTTTTCTTATAGTTTAGTCCCTGCTTTTCAATCTATCACAACTTTTTACTCGTTTGTCCAAATTCGATGAAAGCCATGCCAAATTCTTCATCATGATCCCTTCTATCCAGATAACCAACTTCATAGTATTTTTGAAAGTTTTAAAATTTTAATTCAAACATATTTGAATTTGAATTTCTTTTGATCATAAGTTGAGTTTCGTAACTGCGATTTCGTTGATTCTTTTTTGCAAATTGAAGCACTTGACCTAAGCTTTTTGTTAAGACCTAATTCACATAATTTAGGTGCTGTTAGTAATTCTTTTATGTTTGAAAGAGTTATTTTCTTATTCTTTTGAGTTTTTACGAATCTTTTTCTTCGGTTTTCTTTGCATCTTCATGCTTGAGTGCTTATGTATGTTATTGTTTGTCTATTATAGATTTTCTGGAGTGCGAAGCTTGCTACTACAAATCTCTAGGGCTTACCGATCGTCAGCAAGGCAAGTTACACTTTGATCATACTTTTCTATACCCAATTTTTACTATGCATTAGTTCACCCTTACAAATGTGCATGAGTAGGATTGGGAATTAGGCTTTGCTATGTATTTCATGCCGTAGGAACCTATTACCTTTGATCACCCTGGGAATATTCGTTATGCTCATATATTGCTTAGCCATGCTTGTAGACGGGGATTGGTATGTGAGAATCATTTAAGTTGTGAGAGTTGATAATTAAGGATAACTTAAGATGGCAACTTTAATACACATCTAGGTGGAGTGGTTGCGGGCACCTGGAGAATCAAGTGTTGTCCTAGGAGATCCCAGAGTACCCATGTGATCATCCTATGGTATGCCACCCAGGCTCAAAGGGATCATATAATTATTCATGCCTAGAAACTTCCGTGTGCAGCCACAAGCAATTATGGGCTCTGGCATAGTTGAGTAAGTTATGTGACCTCTTTTAGTGGTGGACTAGCAGATGTAGGGGGAAGTAGGTGTACCGGTCTACCCACTGTAAAGAGTTAATGCTTCAGAAAGAATGTGTCTCGATCTTCCGATCATGGAGGTGGTTGAGTCTTGTGGGGAAAAGTGTGCAACCTCTGGAGAGTAAATAAACTAATCATGATTAGCTGTGTCCCCGATTATGGACATCTTGAGTATCTATAAGTGAATTATTTGTTGATCTCATCATTCTGTCTAAAGAAATTGTTGCATTAATATTTTATACTTGGTAATTTGGGATTGAGTTGGAGGAACCTTCCCAATATGGGTAATTTAACTTGGTAGTAAATAAAATTTATTCCTTTGTTGTAGGAAAAAATCGCTTTATGCAAAATTAAATGTAGAGCCTCCACCAGCCAAATATGCATGTAGTGATAGTTATTATTCATCATTGCTCTATAGTGTGATCTTGCCAGCATAGTCCATGTGCTGACCTACACGGCTGCAACATATCATGTTGCAGAATTTTTAGATGAGGATTAAGGTGCGATAGGTCGTTGTCGTGCACTCAGTTTTGCCGTGGAGTTGGATGGACTCATTTATCTTTGAAGCTTCCGCAGTTATTTCATTTAGTTGGCCTTCAGCCATATTTATGTAATAAATACTCTTTGTGAGGACCTCGATGTAATAATTGTGTGATTGAACTCTATTATAAATCCTCGAGTACTATATGTCAGCATTACCGATCCAGGGATGACACTTAAGAACAGAGACTTCAATCCATTGGGATCGGGTCGCTACAAGATGGTATCGGAGCACACGCTGACTGTAGGACACGGCCACTAGGAAAAGGTACAGGATACTCTTCTCTACACATTTCTAATCCTTCTCTATTTCTACACAATAGATGTCGGACCCTAGGAACAAGTTCACTCAGCCTGATGACGACACCCCTTTCGGACGATACTTGAAGGAAGTCACGAGGTACATGAACATCGTCCTACCAAGCTTCACCGGAACCTTCACTTCAACTTTACCAGAAGAGGAGCGCTGGAAGATCCAATTTTTTGTTCCTGGAAGGACTTACGCACCAACTACCGAGCCCATCGAGTTTTCCTTTGATGCACCAACCTGGAGCTTAGGAAAGAGCAAGGCCGCCCACATCACCTTTGGACGCATTTGCGAGGTGTACAACAGGGATCTTGAAGACACCGTCTACCAGATCTATGGATGCCGGGATGAGCAATGGGAGATGATTTGCACTAGGAAGGATGGATCTATTGCAGCCTACATACAGGAGATGAACCAGCACATTCGTCGATATGATAATCGGATGTGCGCTATCATAATGGGTACCAAGAAGGTGATGACCAGGAATATGGAGCTAGAGGAGGAACTCAAGGAAACTCGTGATGTATACGAAGAGGAAATTGTTGTGCTACTAGAGCAGAATGAAGACCTGAGGAAGAAGCTAGGAATACCCGTGGTGAAACCAGAACCTAAAGTGGACATTCGTTCGGAAGAATACATCATACTAGATGACACAGACACTGACACAGACACTGACATTGATGAAGAAGAACACAGTGATGATGAGGACAGTGGTGACTTTGGATACGATGCTGGAGCTGATATTATGGAAACTTCCACCGATCAAAACTTCTAGTCGACCACCACATTTGTATTAGAGTTCTTCCCTGTAGTTAGAAATTGTTCGCGAGATTTTGTAATAGTAGTTTAGATCGATTGTATGATCCTTGTGTCACATCCCTAGCTGCTGGTAGTGCTCTAGGCTAGCTTCATGTGTGCATCATGTCTATATTTTTGAAACTTGAACTGAGGAATTTAGAAGCCTCAAAACCCTGAATAAAAGAAGGGCAAAAACCCTAAAATCTCATTCATTGTTCCAAAATGCTCTTCTTAAATGTTTGATAATTTTGGCAAAGGGTTCTGGTCCCAACCAAAATATTGAACATTTTTAAGGATTTATTTTTGGGACTTTGAATTTAAATCATTAGCTATTTGAATTTGAATTATATTCATATAACTAGAATATAATTTCAAATACCCCTGAAATATTTTATGAGCTTTGGAAAAGTCCATCTAGCAAAATAAAAATATTCAGAGGAGTTTTTGGCATTGTTTGAATTATTTTAAATTCAAAACAGTGGCAAAATAAATTAATAAAACAAACAGAACAAAAAAATAGAAAGAACAGAGACTCACCTGGACCCTTACCTACCTGGCGCCACCAACCAGCCCAGCTTCTGCACGGCCCGTTACTGTGCAGCCCAGCTGACAGTCATCTTCCTCCCCTCGCCCCGAAGCAGCTCGGTGGCGAGCGCTGGCGATGCCCGGCCACCTCCTGCTTGCCGCCGCTACTCCCTGGAGACGCCAGCGGCCCCCTCGACCCTCTCTCACTCTCCCGTGTCTCTCCCTCCGTCCCTATCCCCCTATGCTCTCTCTCCCTCCCGCGACCGAACGGAGTCCGTCGCCGCCGACCAGCGCTCGCGCGGCCGCAGCCATCCCGAAGCCTCTCCGACACGCCCACGAGCTCCGTCGGTCCTCCCTCGTCCTCCTCGTCGTCTCACGCGACCAGAAGAGCCCCGGAGCGCCGCCCCCGATGTTTTCCCCCTCCTCGGCCGCCGGAGATCCGCCTCGCCGTCCCGCTCGCTCTGACGCTTCCCCGTCCCCGTCGTCTGCACCGGCCAACTCCCCGTGAGCTCCTCTTCCTTCTCCCCCTCTCCGTTCTCTCGTTTGCACGCCGTAGTTGACGCCTTGCCAACGACCGAAACCCGCCGCCGCCCGCGCTCATCGCCGGTGAAGCCTCGGTGACCTTTTGGTCCCGTGCGTGCGCCCGTTGCGCTCGCAACGTTCCGTGGAGCAGAACTAGCGTGACAGCCGGCTCGTTTGCAAGCCGCAGCGCCAACCCCGCACCACCCGTAGCTCCGGCCGCCGCCAAGAGCTCGACTCCGGCGAGCATGATCCACCCCAGCCCCTCCCATTTGGCTCTCTGGATGCGCAAGAGCGAGGGCTATGCCCTGGTGCCCTCAGCGCGCGAATCCGATGCCCCTAGCGCAAGTCCGGCGTGCCCCGCCGTGCTCTGTGGTCGTCGCCGGCTAATCTCCGGCCAGCTGACGTGGCTGGCTTAATTAGCCACTAACCACCGCATCGTGTCACAGACAGCCGGGCCCCACCGCTTAACTAACCGGCTAACTAAAATAGATTAAGTTTAATCTAATTGCAGTGGCCCCACGCGTCAGCTTTGACCGCGCTGACGTGGCCGTTGACTGGGCCCACATGTCAGCGACACAAACTCGTCTGAGACACTGACGTGTGGACCCCCTGGTCAGGTTTGACCCGAGGCTGCCCTGTTGACTCTGCTGAGGTCAGCATGACGCCATGCTGACGCAATATTCCTTTTCTGGAATTTAGTTATTTTATAAATAATCAGAAAATTCCAGAAAATAGCTAAAACTTCAATAAATCATAGAAATTCAACCGTAACTCAGAATGAAATAATTTATATATGAAAAATTATCAGAAAAATTCAAGGAATCCATCTGTACTATTTTCATGCATGTTAGGACAATTCAATTAAATGGCATTTTAATAATCACATGTGGAGTTTGAATTTGAACCTAGGGTTCAAACCAACTCCATTTAACTTGTTGCTAGTTGCATTAGCTCAAATCACATCATATTGCCATGTCACATTCATGCATCATATTGTGCATTGCATTGATTGTATTTCTTCTTTGTTGCCAGTATCTGTCCCCTCTCGGTAGACGATGTTCCGGCGATGTGATCGTTGACACTGATGAAGACTCAATGTTATCTTCAGAAGTGCCAGGCAAGCAAAACCCCCTTGTTCATTCCGATAAAATCCCACTCTCTCGCTCCTGCTCTCTTTTACTGCATTAGGACAACAACGACATATTTGTTACTTGCTGCGGTAGCTGAACCCCTTTATCCTTTGCATGACCTGTCATTGCCACAGTAAATAGATGAAACCCACTAGCATGAGTAGGAGTTGTTTGAGCCCTGATGTGCCTACTCATTCATGCTTGTTTGTTATGCCTGCTACTGCTTAGAGTTGAGTCAGGTCTGATTCATCGGGGATGAATCAGAGGTGTGTGAACATGTCCTACTGTTGAGAGCTAAGTGTGTGAACACGATTTGGTAAAGGTAGCGGTGAGAGGCCATGTAGGAGTACATGGTGGGTTGTCTCATTGCAGCCATCCTCAGGAACTGAGTTCTGTGTTTGTGATCCATGACCAGCTACTACCATGCATTGGAATGCTTAAGTGCCCCTCTCGACTTATTAATCAACTTGATCTCTGTCCAGGAGTTGCAACTAGTTTCTGGTGTTTGTAGGTAGTGTTAGTAGTCTACCAAGTGGCACCCGGTACAGGTGGGCTTGGGACAGACTAGGCACAGTGGCCCGGTGTACCAAGTAGCACCCGGATGGTGGGCTTGGGAACCCTACTCACATCGTTTGGGGCCGTGAGCGACATCCCGGCCGGATCTCCTTGCGGATGGAACCCGAATAGGCGATAAACCTGGACTAGAGACTTGTTCGGTTAGTCAGGTCGTGGCCGACTCCCTCGCCCGGCTTCCGCTTGAAGGTTGCCGAGGTACATGATGTGTACAGGGCGATAAGTGGCGAAAGCGTGTGTGAAGAAGTACACCCCTGCAGGGTTATCATTATCTATTTGAATAGCCGGATTCCTCGGATATGGAAACTTGGACCCCTTGCATAGTTCATAGACAAGTGAAAGTGGATACTCTAAAATACGCAAGATAAGCGTGAGTGCTATGGATGGCGTTCTCGTAGGGAGACGGGAGTGGATCCATAGTGGTGTATTGATATGGTGAATATGTGGACTCGTGTGCGCCACCTCAAAGAGTTATTTGAAGTCGTAGTTTAGGATAGCCACCGAGTCAAAGCTGGCTTGCTGCAGTTAAACCCCACCATCCCCTTTGTTGATAATGATGCATATGTAGATAGTTCTGATGTAAGTCTTGCTGGGTACATATGTACTCACGTTTGCCTATTTTATGTTTTTGCAGAGAGACTTCAGTCTCGCTAGTAGTTCCGCGTGGTCTTCGACGTTTAGCTTGTTACCTCAGCTACGATCTTGTGCCCTCGGCAGGATCTGGTAGATAATCAGGCTTCTTAGCCTTTTTCATTTGTAGATGTCTGTACTCAGACATGATAGCTTCCGCCTGTGCCTTGATTTGTATGCTCTGAATGTTGGGTCATGAGACCTATGTTTGTAATTTCTCGCTCCCCGGAGCCTATCGAATAAATACTTCAGTCGTAGAGTCATGTGGTGATGCCATGTTGTATTTGCACATATCGAGCATATTGTGTGTATGTTATTGAAATGCTTGGTATGTGTGGGATCTGACTACTAGTTGTTTATATTTAGTAGCCTCTCTTACCGGGAAATGTCTCCTAGTGTTTCCACCGAGCAATGGTAGCTTGCTACTGATCCGGAACACTTAGGCTGGCCGGCATGTGTCCTTCTTCGTTCATGTGTCTGTCCCTTCGGGGAAATGTCACGCGATGAATACCGGAGTCCTGTTAGCCCACTACAGCCCGGTTCACCGGAGTCCTGCTAGCCCAGTGCTACAGCCTGGATTCACTCGCTGATGACCGACACGTTCGATGCTGGGTCATGGATGCCTGTCCCTGTAAGTCTGTGCCACTTTGGGTTTACGACTAGCCATGTCAGCCCGGGCTCCTTATCATATGGATGCTAGAGACACTGTCATATACGTGGGCCAAAAGGCGCAAACGGTCCCGGACAAAGGTAAGGCGACACCCGTGGGAATACCGTGCGTGAGGCCGCAAAGTGATATGAGGTGTTACATGCTAGATCGATGTGGCATTGAGTCGGGGTCCTGACACCTTGTTTGAAATTGAGTGGTGTGTGAATTGAATATGTTTGTCTCATATGCACATGGGTAGTGAAATCTCTCATTAGACCTTATTCTATTATGTTTTCTCACCCCTCTAACCTATCATATGCCTCCGAGACGTGATCCCGGATTCACTTTCCCGCCTGAGCTCACCCAGTTGATCCAACAGCAGAATGCCTTGATGCAGATGCTCATCCAGAACCAAGGCAACAACAATAACCCACCACCACCACCCCCAATTGACAACCTAGCCCGTTTCCTAAGGTTGAATCCGCCGGTGTTCTCCAGTAGCACCGAGCCGATTGTTGCTGATGATTGGCTCTGCAATATCGGAAGAGTGTTAACAAGTACTGGATGCACGGATGCTGAGAAGGTGCACTTTGACGCACATCAACTCGATGGACCAGCAGCTTCATGGTGGGAGAACTACACCACCACCTTCCCTATGGCCAATGTGACATGGCATCAATTCCAGCAGGCTTTCCGCACAGCACATGTCTCAGCTGGAGCCATGAGTCTGAAGAAGCGTGAGTTTCACAACTTATGCTAGGGAAGTCGTACTATGGAGCAGTACGTGGAGGAGTTCATCAAGTTAGCACAATATGCCCCTGATGATGTAGCCACAAATGCCGCAAAGCAGGAGAAATTTCTTGAGGGACTCAATGATGAGCTGAGTATACATTTCATGGTGGCAACTTTCACCAACTACCAGGAGCTGGTAGATAGGGCCCTCGTCATTGAAGGCAAGCAATAGCAGATAGAGAGCCGCAAGCGGGTGTATGGACAGGGGAAGTACAACCTGGAGCTCAGCAGAAGCCCCGCTATTCCCTGTACTCAGAAGGACACACTCATCATATCCATGGAGGACATAACCATGGAGGCCATTCTCACAATGGAGGAAACTCACACAACCACAGTGGCTCTAAGAATGGTAATGGGAATGGAGGAAACAACAATCAGAGCCGTCCAACCCAGCAACCCCCGCCAAGAAGGATCTGAGTCACATTACTTGTTTCAAGTGTGGGAAAACTGGACACTATGACACCAAGTGTCCTGAGGCAAAGAATGGGAATGGCAATGGAAGCTCAGGAAAGAAGCCAAATCCCTTCACTAGAGGTCAAGTGAATCACGTCAACGTGGAGGAAGTTGATGAGCAGCGTGACACAGTTATTGGTAAGTTTTTGATTAAGTCATTTACAGCCGTTGTTCTTTTTGACACTGGTGCATCGCATTCATACATATCAAGGGGATTTGTGGACAAGTTTAAGTTTCCAACCATAGCCCTTAAGTCACCTATGTTAGTGAGTTCACTAGGATCGGAGTATATGGCTAGCCAGGGATGTTTTCAGTTGCCGTTAACCATAGGTAGGCATGTTTTTCCCACATACCTCATTATTCTGGAATCACAAAGATTTGATGTGATACTAGGCATGGATTGGCTATCCAAGTATGGGGGAAACATCGATTGTGCTAGTAAATCTATTCTGCTCACTACCCTAGAGGGGAAACGGATCACGTATCTGTCTAGGCATGCGCCAAGGAGGACTCAAGTGAATCCCCTGTCAGGAGTTTTCCAGGAGGAAGTGTTAGTTGTGAAGGATTATCTCGATGTATTCCCGGAGGAACTACCACTACTGCAGGATGCTGCTAACGCGACACTACGATCAGAGACCCTTCGACGAAACTGTGTGCGATGCAATAATCGCAAATGGTGGTGTAAAAACTATCAAAAAATGTGCAAAACGTTTGCGATGACGGCTGCATCAAACACAGTTCGTATTTTAGTTGCATGTGCGATGCAGGGCATATGGTTTAGTTCAATTAACTGTTTGCAATGAGGAGAAACAAAAGAAACGGGCAGCCAGATGAAGGTGTGTGCGATACACAGCATACGGTTCACTCGGATGAACTATTTGTGATTAGGCAACACAAAATAAACGGGCAGCCAGATGAAGGTGTGTGCGATGTACAACATACGGTTCACTCGGATGAACTGTTTGTGATTAGACAACACAAAAGAAACGGACAGCCAGATGAAGGTGTGTGCGATGTATAGCATACGGTTCACTCGGATGAACTGTTTGTGATTAGGCAACACAAAAGAAATGGTTAGCCAGATGAAGGTGTCTACGATGTACATCATACGGTTCACTCAGATGAACTTTTTGTGATTAGGCAACACAAAAGAAACAGTCAGCTAGATCAAGGTGTGTACGATATTGGCAGGCGGTTCACTCGGCCTTGTCGTCAGTGTGTGACCTCTGTGGCAACCATTCGCTCCCCACTAGCCTCTTCTTGTACCGTGGCAACCGTCCACCGCCTCTTTGCCTTTGCCTCTTGATTTGGAATTGTTGTCGCATGCTCTTCCTCGCTGCATTTGCCTTCACCCTTCCTTCTGCCATTGTTCGATCATCTTCTCCATGGAGGGAACAGGCCGCAAATGACCTCGTTATTCTTGCCCCAATCTAAAAGATGACGTGGTGGAGGAACTCATTGATCGGTGCGACGTCATCACCTCGGCTAGCATGGCAGGTTCATTCAAGACCATTCTCGACTCAACTAATAACATCATTACACGGAACCCAAGGGTCCAGGAGCGGTTTGATCTTCCCTATCTTCTTCGTCGTGACCCTGATGACTGGCGCAGGGACGAGGGAAGCCTCGCATTGTGCAAGTTCATGCCGCTTGATAATGATATGTGTGATGTTAAGATGCCATCGCTTGTGGGCAAGGATTGGGCAGGCGCAAATGGAGATTGGGTAGTTTATATTGGGTACAACTACGAGTGGGAACTTGTGAATGTCTACACTCCTCACCGGGTTCCACTTCCAAAAATCTCAGACTGCCTATAGGTTGAGTACACCGGTATTCTACGTGAGTTCAAATACGATCATGGTGATTGTCGTCTACGGAAGATAGAAATTTGTCGAGTTCCCAACCGCTCTTGGTATTACACGAACTATGAAGTTGTTGCTATCTTTGACAAGCTTGTTACCATCCTTACTTCCATGCCTCGATGGATATTGCTCAAAAATCAATTTTTGTACACGCATGAGTACTGTGATGCAATTCAATACGAGGGTCTTGTGTTTGCTGCCACCACTCGTGGCACTGTTTTTGCATGGAATCCTGATGCTTTCGGTACGTTTGTCTTCCACCGTAATTATAATTGTTTCATCCACATGCATATGGGTTAGCTAGTTTCCCTTTACTAATTAACCTTCCTGTGTTTCCAAGGTCCTATGAACATTCCACCACTTATACTTGAAAATTTTTATAACCAAGCGGGAGATGACGATGCTGATGATCACGAGCATGAGGACGAGAAGGACCCATATACTCAGTGGCACCTGGCAACTTATTCCGATGGATCACCTCTTCTTGTATGTATACAAGGCACTGCTGATGTTACTAAGGAAGCAGGTGTTTTCTCGCATGGTGGCACTCTCCGGACATATTCCAACATCCGTTGCAGGGTATTCGGGACAGATACTAGTGTACTAGTGCCAACACCTTCTCCCTGGTATAGTGTTGAAAGTCTTGGAGGGAACTCGCTCTTCCTTGGACAAAACTATCCAATGATGGTGGAAGGTGATCCAGCTGCTGTTGACACAACGTTACTACCATTTATGAGAAGCAACGGTATCTATACCTTGGACATTGCTATGCTTCCCTACCGTCCCAATATCAGTCCTGACGTAGATCGCTTCAGCCTCGATGATCAGTCCTGCTTTGGTCTCGAGATTGACAGTAGCTGGCCCTTCCAAGAGATTCACTTCTGGTTCAAAGCAAGCGTTTCCAACACCGACGAGTGGTTGAGCTGAAGTTCCGTTCATCGCTTTGTTATTTGTTGTGTGAGAAAAACTTTACTTTAATAGAATGTTTTGTTGGAAATGATCTATAATCCAACGTGTATCCTTGTTGTCGTTGTGGGTTGATGACTTGTTGTATGTAATCAATGGTACATTTTCATATGCGTACATCAACTCACGCCTGCTAGTGGTGTCCATATGAACAGTGCTAGTGATTTTAGTTGCAAAAATTAGATAGTGCTAGTGATTTTTAACTACATATTTTGACAAATCGCAGTGTTACTGTAACACCCACAATGCGGCTATATCTCCCACGTGTCGGAGCACGACTTAGAGGCATAACCGCATTGTAGGCATGTCGCAAGAGGGGTAATCTTTACACATCCCATGTACTGAATAAGAAAGGGATAAAGAGTTGGCTTACAACTGCCACTTCACACAATACATAAATATAGCATTACATCATCCAGAATACAATCAAGGTCCGACTACGGAACCAAATAAAAGAAGACCACCCCTAATGCAACAGATCCCCGATCACCCCGACTGGGCTCCACTACTGATCAACTAGAAACAAAACAACACAACGAACACGATCTTCATCGAGCTCCTCCTTGAGCTCGGTTGCGTCACCTACACTGGTATCATCGGCACTTGCAGCTGGTTTTGGAAGTAATCTGTGAGTCACGAGGATTCAGCAATCTCACACCCTCGCGATCAAGACTATTTACGCTTATGGGTAGGGAAAAGGTAGTGAGGTGGAGCTGCAGCAAGCACTAGCATATATGGTGGCTAACTTACGCAAATGAGAGCGAGAAGAGAAGGCAAAGCACGGTCGTGAACTAGAAGTGATCAAGAAGTGATCCTGAAACTACTTACATTCAAGCATAACTCCAACACCGTGTTCACTTCCCGGACCCCGCCGAGAAGAGACCATCACGGCTACACACGCGGTTGATGCATTTTAATTAAGTTAAGTGTCAAGTTCTCTACAACCAGACATTAACAAATTCCCATCTGCCCATAACCGTGGGCATGGCTTTCGAAAGTTCAAAACCCTGCAGGGGTGTCCCAACTTAGCCCATCACAAGCTCTCATGGTCAACGAAGGATATTCCTTCTCCCAGGAAGACCCGATCAGGCTCGGAATCCCGGTTACAATACATTTCGACAATGGTAAAACAAGACCAGCAAAGCCGCCCGAATGAGACGACAAATCCTGATAGGAGCTGCACATATCTCGTTCTCAGGGCACACCGGATGAGCCAGACGTCGGGTTGGCATAGACCATGGTTGCCCAGGGGGCGCCGGACATCGCTCAGGTTGGACCAACACTTAGAAAAGCATTGGCCCAAGGGGGTTAAAATAAAGATGACCCTCGGGCTCCGGAAACCCAATGGAAAAAGGCTAGGTTGTTAGTGCAAATGTAAAACCAAGTTTGGGCCTTGTTGGAGGAGTTTTATTCAAGGCGAACTATCAAGAGGTTCCCATTATAGCCCAACCGTGTAAGGAACGCAAAATCAAGGAACATAACACCAGTATGACGGAAACTAGGGCGGCAAGAGTGGAACAAAACACCAGGCATAAGGCCGAGCCTTCCACCCTTTACCAAGTGTATAGATGCATTAAGTAAATAAGATATATTGTGATATCCCAACAAATATCCATGTTCCAACATGGAAGAAACTTCAATCTTCACCTGCAACTAACGATGCTATAAGAGGGGCTGAGCAAAGCGGTAACATAGCCAAACAACAGTTTGCTAGGACAAGGTGGGTTAGAGGTTTGGCTTAGCAATATGGGAGGCATGATATAGCAAGTGGTAGGTATCGCAGCATAGGCATAGCAATAGAGCGAGCAACTAGCAAGCAAAGATAGAAGTGATTTCGAGGGTATGGTCATCTTGCCTACAAAGTTCTCCGAGAAGACGAAAGCTTGATCCTCGTAAGCATACTCAACGGGTCCTCAAACATGAACTCGTCTCCTGGCTCTACCCAAAGCAAGAACACGAGCAAAGGAAATGACAATCAAGCACGTGCAATGCGCAAGCAACATGATGCAAAAACATGGCATGATATGCGGGATGTGATATGCAATGCATATGCGTGCTTCAGAAGGGAAAGATTGAACCAGGCCTCAACTTGGCAAACCAAGAGTGCCGCTGGAAAGATGAGTTGATTTTGGTCGAAATTGATATAAACATGACCGGAATCGGATGCACGGTTTGCAAATGGCAAGCAAAACAATAATGGCACTATTCTGCGATTAACAGCATGTTGCCATCTAGAATGCAACAAGAAGCTAAGCTACTGCACTCCAATATAGCAACAAAGCACATGGCAGTGATCCACTCAAGATGCTTGACAAAAGATGAACACTGAGCTACGGCTAAATCACAAAAGAGCAGGTTCAAACAAGCATGGCAAAAGTGCAAAAGATATCAGGTTCACAGACTTAGTGAAAATAACATGTCAGGAATTAACATCAGGAAGCAATGTTTAGAGCAAGATAACAACATGCTACAGGAACATATCATGGAAAAGAAAAGCATGGCATGAAACTACTCAAAGCATATAACAAAAGTCCCTTACTGACCATGAGCCAAAAAGGATCATAAAATATGACGGCACCCATGTAAACATAGTAAGTTTCGTTAACAGATTCAAACTTAGCAGAAAAACTGAACATGGCAAAAACAGAGTTATGTAGGCATGTTTGCGAGCTCGATGCACTCACCAGAAGGCATTGGATGACAAACTAAGCATACACCCAGCAAGAAGACATGTTAATGTAGCTAACCATGGCAAGAACAATCTCATAACATGCAAGGATCAACTACAACAACCTTGGCAAAATTGAATAACATGTAAACAATCTACCAGGAACATTTTATAGCAAAAGTAGAGCAAGATTGAGTCATGCTAGGGTACTCCATAACTGCAAACAAAGACATGGATGGATAGAACATAATAATATCTCAAAATCATCCTTACTAAACATGCTCAAAAGAGGCATGGATCACTCTGTAGCAACATGAATACATGTTATAAAAATAACATCAGGGAAATGACTTAGAAGAATTCTAAGTCCCTGAAATCAGCAACATCACGAGAGCTACTTTGCATGCTTGTGCTAGTCAACACAATGATCACAAAAATACATGGCATACACCCCTGTAAAGATGGCATGGCATATAAAAAAACACATGTAGAGCTCATACTCATATGCCGCACACATTAATCATGGCAAAAATGACAAATGTCCATAATCTGTTAAGAAACAGAAACTAACATTATATAGAACTCTTGCAACCGCATTTAGGGCATCAAGATGGAATCAAATTAATATGGTGCAATGGAATGAAATGAATAGGACAACCAGACAAACAATTTGATATATTGCACGCACGAAACGGAGCTACGGATGCGGAGTTATGATGCGATGAACATGGCCTGAAACAGTTACAGATCTGGGACTTAGTGGAATTTTACCTCCGCGAAAGTCAACCTGGGACGGAGGGATCCGGGACGAAGGGAACCGGAGACGCGGTGTTGTTTGGTTCGGGCACCCGGTGGATCTGATCCACCCGGGCCGGATCTAGCCGGTGTGAACTCTGGAGACGCGGGCGGTTCCGGCGAGGTGAAACTTCGGCGACGAGGGCGTGTAACATCCCAAATTTTCAATTTGGAATGTTATACATTAGATCATCATCCATATCATATATTATTTGCTTTGGGTTTTGATCCTAGAAAATTCTAAGCAACTCAAGGACCCATGGAGAGAGTTGGGGATTTCGTTACTTTCATATTTGAGTTTTCTCAAATTTTGAGAATAGGATCATTTGATTTTATTTATTTTATCATCAATTATTTCTATTACAAAAATATGAGAGAGGGAATAAAATGACTTTCCCAAAATATAGAAATATTGAGGATTTAATAAAAAACCAAATAGTTTTATTTCGGAGTTTTTTGTTGTTTTTATTTGAATTAGGAAAAATGTGTGTTTTTCAAATTGCATTTAGGGCCCAAATAAATGTTCACTTTGTCGGGCTTGATTTTAGAAGCCGGGAAAATTTATTTCGGGATTTTTGAAGTCCGTTTAGTATTTCTTTTTATTTTTCTTCCGAGCGAAAAAAACGCAACCAACTTTGGGCCGTACTCGGCCAGGACTCCGCCTGGCCGGGGCCATTATAAGTCGGGGCAAGCCAGCCCGAAGGCCCAGCCGCCCCAAAACCCTAGCCGCGCCCTAGCCGCCAGCCGCAGCCGCCGCCGCCAGCCGCCGCCGCCGCCGCCCCGCCGCTGATCCGCCGGAGCCGCGCGTCGCCCGAGGTTCGACGCCGCCTCAAAATCCGTGCAGTTTTTTTAAAAAAAATTCCGTTCGTCATTTTTCTTTTTCATCGGATTTTTCCGCGGTTATTTTTTGATCGCGATTTCTGATCCGATTTTCATTTTAGTTTAACTTTTCGCTCGTTTATCGGAATCAGGCGATTCAAGCGCCTGGAGTTTTGTCTCGAAACCCTCTATCCGAATAATCAACTTAAACAAGTTTTTTCTACTGTAAAATTTGACTTAAGTTCAGATTACTAGAATGAAGTTGTTTTCTTTCGCCGTTTGACTTTCTTTGCTTCGCTCGATTTGATTCTTTTTGCCAACCGGAGTTCTTAAGTTGAACCTTCTGGTTAGATCTCTTATTTGAATTTTACCTGTGCATTAGATGAGTACTTATTGTATGCTTGTTTGTTTGCCTACGATAGAGTACCCGGAGTGCGCCGCCTGTTACTTCGAATCGTTAGGTTTCACGGATCATCAGCAAGGCAAGTAACACTTTGATCATACCTTTTCTTCAACCCAGTTTTTTTTGCATTAGATCAATCTTCACACCTTGCATGATTAGGATCTAATTAAACTGTGGGATGGGAAGTAGATGAGGTAGTACCTATTACCTATTTATTATCAAACCTTTGGGAGTTACTTCTACGTTTGCTTACTATGCCATGCTATGCTAGTAGACGTGGATTGGGTGAGTGAAATCCATGACAGATGTGAGATTGATAATTAATGGTTTATCTAAGGTGGCAACTTAAATACATATCTGGGTGGATTGAGGCACCTGGGTATTCCAGGACATGCCTGTTTTCGTTTGGACCGCCACCCAGGCTCAAAGGGATCATGCGATTTTTCAAACTAGAAACTTCCGTGTGCAGCCACAAGCCATTATGGGCTCTGGCATAGTTTATTAAGTCGTGCGAACTCTTACAGGGTAGACTAGAAGATGTAGGGGAAAGTACGTGTACCGGTCTATCCATCAGAAGGTGCTAGCGCTTCTGAAAGACTGTGTCTCGGTCATCCGTTTCTCAAACACCATGTAGTGCGAGAAATCCAACGGAGGCGATCGAGTCTTGTGGGGAAAAGTGCGCAAACCTCTGCAGAGTGTAACAAACTAATCATGATTAGTCGTGTCCCCGGTTATGGACATCTTGAGTATCTAGTATCTGGATTATCATGTGAATCTCAACATGTTACTCTAAAATTAATGTTGTTGGGTTAATGATGATGCTTAATTGGGATTGAGAATGCTGTCAACCATTCTCAATGTTTAACAACCACCATGATAGTAATTAAATTTATTCCTTTTGAAGTAGGGAAAAATTGGCTTTATGCAAAACTGTAACCATAGAGCTTTCCACCAGCCAAATATGCATATAGTATAGCTATTGCATTCCATTACTCTCTATGTGTTACCTTGCCAACATATTCCATGTACTGACCCGTTTTCGGGCTGCAACGTTAATGTTGCAGACTTTTCAGACGATGATTAAGGAGTTTTAGGTCGTGGTTCCATACTCAGTGATGCCGTTGGAGTTGATGGACTCACTTATCTTCTAAGCCTTCCGCTGTTATCGTAATTAGATGGCCTTAAGCCATATTTATTGTAATAAGTTCTCTTTTGAGACACTCGATGTAATAAGTGTGTGATTGCAACTCTACTATAAATCCTCCGAGTACTATGTGGTGTCAGCATTACTGATCCAGGGATGACACCGGAGCACAGAGATCAGACTGTTTGAGGTCTGGTCGCTACAGAGATGGTATCAGAGCACACGCTGACTGTAGGACACGACCACTAAGCTAAAGACCTAGATCACTACTCACTCTCTTCTCTTCTGACCTCTCATCTTTTCTACTCTTTAGGATGGCGGATGCAAGGAACAAGTTCACCCAACCGGATGAAGATACACCCTTTGGACGCCACTTTAAGGAAGTCACTAGATACCTGAACATAGGAGTACCAAGCTTCACAGGAACCTACAACGCCACTTTACCTAAAGAAGAGCACTGGATGATTCAAGTTCAAGTTCCAGGAAGGACGTTCATGCCAGTCATTGAGCCCATAGAGTTTTCTTTTGATACACCAACTTGGAGTCTAGGAAAGAGCATGGCAGCTCACATCGCCATGGGACACATTGGAGAAGTCTACCACAAGGATCTCAAGGATACTATCTACCAAATTTGCGGGCGCCGAGATGAACACTGGGAGATGATTAACACCAGGAAAGATAGATCAATTGTAGCTTTTATTCAGGAGTTAAATCAGCACATTCGATGACAGGAGAATCAGATGTGCGCCGACATGATAGGTCTGAAGAAGGCGAAGACTAGAATCAAGGAACTGGAGGAAGAACTCAAGGCTACATGTGAAGATTATGAAGAAGAAATTGAAGTATTGGTGGATAAGAATGCCGACCTAACTATGAAGCTAGCAGTATTTATGGGAGGCCCGACACTAGTAGATGAAGATGAAGAACCCAAGGAGATTAGCCTGGAAGACTACATCATCATCGACGGCACCGACTCGGAAGCAGATAGTAGCGATGATGACTATGTTGATGAAGTAGGAGCAGATATCATGGAGTCTACAACCGTAGAATATTTCTAGTAGACCACCTCATCAGTAGTAGTAGTCCATCATGTAAATATAGTAGTCCGAGCACTTTGTGATAGTTAGATCGATTGTATGCCTTTGTTTGTTTCAATTAAGTGAATTGTTTGCTTTTGCCTCATGTGCATATGGGTAGTGTTTTCTCTTTAGACCCCCTCTATTCTTATATCTCATCTTTTCTAAACCCTCAGATGCCTCCGAGACGTGACCCCGGATTTGCCTTTCCACCGGAGCTCACCCAGTTGATCCAGCAGCAGAACACCTTGATGCAGTTGCTAGTCCAGAATCAGAATTAGGGGAACAACAACAACAACCCACCACCACCACCACCACCGGTTGACCACTTAGCCCGTTTTCTTAGGCTGAATCCGCCGGTGTTTTCTAGTAGCACCGAGCCGAGAGTAGCAGATGATTGGCTCCGCAAGACATCTAGGGAGTTGACCACAGCAGGATGCACAGATGCGGAGAAGGTTAACTTTGCCGCACATCAGTTAGAAGGACCCGCAGCATCATGGTGGGAGAATTTCACAGCCACCTTTCCAGTCGACACTGTCACATGGGATCAATTTCAGCAGGCTTTCCATACTGCCCATGTTTCAGCAGGAGCTATGGCCATGAAGAAGCGTGAGTTTCGTAACTTGCGCCAAGGAGGACGGACAGTTGGCCAGTATGTGGAGGAGTTTAGTAAGCTAGCACGTTATGCCCCAGATGACGTTGCTACGGATGCAGCTAAGCAGGAGAAGTTCCTGGAAGGACTGAATGATGAGTTGAGTATGCAGTTGATGGTAGCCACCTTCAGGAGTTGGTAGACCGTGCTCTTATGATTGAAGGGAAGTAGCAGCAAATTGAGGACCGCAAGAGGAAGTATGGACAAGGAAAGTATAATTCAGGAGCTCAGCAGAAGCCACGTTTTACCCCTAGACCGGGAGGACATTTTTAGCATACCCATGGAGTAGGTAGCTCACACAATCACAATGGCACCAAGAATGGTAATGGGAATGGAGGAAGCAATTGCCAGAACCGCAGCACCCCATCAACCCCAGCCAAGAGAGATTTGAGTCAAGTCACCTATTTCAAGTGTTCCAAGACCGGACATTATGCCAATGAATGTCCTGAAGGCCAAAACGGCAATGGAAGTTCTGGAAAGAAGTCGAATCCTTTCAACAGGGGACAGGTGAACCACGTTAATGTGGAGGAGGTTGAAGCTCAGCCCGATGCAGTAATAGGTAAGTTTTTGGTTAAGTCATTTAGTGCACTCGTTCTTTTTGATACTGGTGCATCGCATTCATACATATCAAGGGGATTTGTGGAAAAGTTTAGCCTACCCACTAGGGTTCTCAAAACACCTATGCTAGTAAGCTCACCAGGAGCAGAGTACATGGCCAGTCAAGGATGTTTTCAAGTGCCATTAAGTATAGGACGGCATGTTTTCCCAACAGATTTAATTATTCTGGAATCCCAAGGTCTGGATGTGATTCTTGGTATGGATTGGCTGTCGATGTATGGAGGAAACATCGATTGTGCTAGTAAGTCAATTTTGCTTACCACCCCAGAAGGGAGAAGGATCAAGTATGTATCCCGGCATGCGCCAACCAAGACACAAGTAAATTCATTAACAGGAGTTGTGCAGGAGGAAGTACCAGTGGTAGGGGAATTCCCTGATGTATTTCCAGAGGAGTCTCCAGGCATGCCACCGGATAGAGATATTGAGTTCTTGATTGAGCTATTGCCAGGCACAGGGCCAATATCAAAGAGACCATATAGGATGCCAGCAAAGGATTTGGTGGAAATTAAGAAACAGATTAAGGAGTTACTGGATAAAGGTTACATTTGCCCAAGTTCTTCACCTTGGGGATCACCAGTACTATTAGTAGAGAAGAAGGATGGATCGTTAAGGATGGTTGTTGATTATCGAGGATTGAATGAAGTAACAACCGAGAACAAGTACCCGCTACCAATGATCTGTTTGATCGATTGCAAGGAGCTAAAGTGTTTTCCAAGATCGATTTGCGATCAGGGTACCACCAGTTGAAGATTCGAGAACAGGATATTCCAAAGATAGCTTTTACCACCAGGTATGAGCTGTATGAGTATACCGTTATGTCATTTGGTCTGACTAACGCGCCTGCCTATTTTATGAACATGATGAACAAAGTGTTTATGGAGTTTTTGGATAAGTTCGTCGTAGTGTTCATTGATGATATCCTGGTTTATTCAAAGAATGAAGAGGAACATAAGGAGCATTTGCGTTTGGTACTTGGAAAGCTCAGAGAACATCAATTATATGCCAAGTTCAGCAAATGTGAGTTTTGCTTGAAGGAAGTAGGATTCCTCAGACACGTTATATCTGGAGAAGGTATAGCTGTTGATCCCACTAAAGTTGATACCGTGACCAAGTGGGAAGCCCCAACTACCGTTGGAGAGATCCGGAGTTTTCTTGGACTCGCAGGATACTACCGGAGGTTTATTGAGAATTTTTCAAAGATTGCGAAGCCAATGACGGAGTTGTTGAAGAAAGATACCAAGTTCAAATGGACTCAGCAGTGTGAGGCTAGTTTCCAGGAGTTGAAGAAACGCTTGGTTACCTCACCAGTGTTGATTTTGCCAGATCAGACCAAGGATTATGAGGTGTATTGCGACGCTTCACGTCGAGGACTTGGAGCAGTGCTTATGCAAGAAGGGAGAGTTGTTTCATATGCCTCAAGACAACTGAAGCCCCATGAGTTGAATTACGCTACGCATGATTTGGAGTTAGTAGCCGTAGTGCATGCCTTGAAGACATGGAGACATTTCCTCATCGGAAATCATTGTGAGGTGTACACGGATCATAAGAGTTTGAAGTACATTTTCACACAGAAGGAGTTGAACCTCAGACAAAGGAGATGGTTGGAGCTCATCAAGGATTATGATATGAAATTGCATTATCATCCCGGGAAGGCTAATGTAGTAGCTAATGCATTAAGCCGCAAGAGCCATGTCAATACGTTAATGATGGGAGAAATACCCAAGGAGTTAGCAGAAAATCTTCGTGAACTATGTTTGGAAATAGTTCCGAGAGGCTATGTAGCAGCGTTGGAGATTCAGTCAACTTTGATGGACAGAATCAGGGAAGCTCAGAAGACTGACAAGGAGATTGCTTCCATAAAGGAGAAAATGAAAGAAGGAAAAGCTAAAGGATTTCGTGAGGATGAGCACGATACCCTATGGTTTGAAGATCGTGTCTATGTGCCCAATGACCCGAAGATCAGGAAGTTAATTCTGCAAGAGGCCCATGATTCACCCTATTCGATTCACCCAGGGAATACCAAGATGTATCTGGATTTGAAGGATATTTTCTGGTGGACCGGAATGAAGAAAGAAATAGCAGAGTATGTAGCAGTTTGTGATGTATGCCAGAGAGTAAAGGCAGAGCATCAGAAGCCAGCAGGATTGTTACAACCATTGCCGATACCCGAATGGAAGTGGGATAAGTTAGGCATGGATTTTATCACGGGATTGCCCAGGACTCGTTCAGGCTATGACTCTATTTGGGTTGTAGTCGATCGATTGACGAAAGTAGCTCATTTCATCCCAGTAAAGACCACTTATACCAGTACTAAGTTGGCAAAAATATACATGACCAGAATAGTATGTCTCCATGGAGTTCCGAGGAGTATCGTATCAGATAGAGCAACCCAGTTTACCTCAAAGTTCTGGAAGCAGTTGCACGAAACTTTGGGAAGTAGGCTAGAATTCAGGACAACTTTTCATCCGCAGACAGATGGACAGACCGGGAGAGTCAATCAGATTTTGGAGGATATGCTGAGAGCTTGTGCGCTAGATTATGGATCTAGTTGGGACGATAATTTGCCATATGCAGAGTTCTCTTACAATAACAGTTACCAAACCAGTTTGAAGATGGCCCCTTTCGAAGCTTTGTACAGAAGGAGGTGCAGGACACCGTTGTCGTGGGACGAAGTTGGAGACCGGCAGTAGTTTGGACCTGACTTGATTAAGGAGTCTGACAGAAAGTGAAGTTGATTCGCGATAGGCTCAAGGTAGCCCAATCCAGACAAAAGAGTTATGCAGATTCTAAACGCAAGGAGACAGTATACGAAGTTGGAGACAGAGCTTATCTTCGAGTATCTCCACTTCGGGGAACAAAGCGTTTTGGAGTTAAAGGGAAGTTAACGCCACGATTTGTAGGACCATATCGAATTTTGGAGCGTATGGGAGAAGTGGCCTACAAGTTGGAATTGCCCGAAGGATTGTCAGGTGCTCATGATGTGTTCCACGTTTCCCAGTTAAAGAAGTGTCACGCGGAGATGGCTGACATACCATTGAGAGACACAGTCCCTTTGGAAACTATTCAGTTGGATAATGATTTGACCTACAAGGAGAAACCAGTTAAGATCCTCGAGTTTGCCAGCTGAGTTACTCACAGCAAAGTTATCAAGTTTTGCAAGGTTCAGTGGAGCCACCACACGGAGGATGAAGCCACCTGGGAACGAGAGGAAGATTTGCTCAAAGACCACCCTCACCTATTTTCTAGCCAACCCGAATCTCGAGGGCGAGATTCATCTTAAGGGGGGTAGGTTTGTAACATCCCAAATTTTCAATTTGGAATATTATACATTAGATCATCATGCATATCATATTTTATTTGCTTTGGGTTTTGATCCTAGAAAATTCTAAGCAACTCAAGGACCCACGGAGAGAGTTGGGGATTTCGTTATTTTCATATTTGAGTTTTCTCAAATTTTGAGAATAGGATCATTTGATTTTATTTATTTTATCATCAATTATTTCTATTACAAAAATATGAGAGAGGGAATAAAATGACTTTCCCAAAATATAGAAATATTGAGGATTTAATAAAAAAACCAAATAGTTTTATTTTGGAGTTTTTTGTTGTTTTTATTTGAATTAGGAAAAATGCGCGTTTTTCAAAATTGCATTTAGGGCCCAAATAAATGTTCACTTTGTCGGGCTTGATTTTAGAAGCCCGGGAAAATTTATTTCAGGATTTTTGGAGTCCGTTTAGTATTTCTTTTTATTTTTCTTCCGAGCGAAAAAAAACGCAACCGACTTTGGGCCGTACTCGGCCAGGACTCCGCCTGGCCGGGGCCTTTATAAGCCGGGGCAAGCCAGCCCGAAGGCCCAGCCGCCCCGAAACCATAGCCGCGCCCTAGCCGCCAGCCGCCGCCGCCGCCAGCCGCCGCCGCCCCGCCGCCGATCCGCCGGAGGCGCGCATCGCCCGAGATTCGCCGCTGCCTCGAAATCCATGCCATTTTTTTTAAATTCCGTTCGTCGTTTTTGTTTTTCGTCGGATTTTTCCGCGGTTATTTTCTGATCCGATTTTCGTTTTAGTTTAACTTTTCGCTCGTTTATCGGAATTAGGCGATTCAAGCGCCTGGAGTTTTCGTCTTGAAACCCTCTATCCGAATAATCAACTTCAACAAGTTTTTGCTACAGTAAAATTTGACTTAGGTTCAGATTACTAGAACGAAGTTGTTTTATTTTGCCGTTTGACTTTCTTTGCTTCGTTCGATTTGATTCTTTTTGCCAACCGGAGTTCTTAAGTTGAACCTTCTGGTTAGATCTCTTATTTGAGTTTTACCTGTGCATTAGATGAGTACTTATTGTATGCTTGTTTGTTTGCCTGCAATAGAGTACCTGAAGTGCGCCACCTGTTACTTTGAATCGTTAGGTTTCACGGATCATCAGCAAGGCAAGTAACACTTTGATCATACCTTTTCTTCAACCCAGTTTTTTTGCATTAGATCAATCTTCACACCTTGCATGATTAGGATCTAATTAAACTGTGGGATGGGAAGTAGATGAGGTAGTACCTATTACCTGTTTATTATCAAACCTTTGGGAGTTACTTCTATGTTTGCTTACTATGCCATGTTATGCTAGTAGACGTGGATTGGGTGAGTGAAATCCATGACAGATGTGAGATTGATAATTAATGGTTTATCTAAGGTGGCAACTTAAATACACATCTGGGTGGACTGAGGCACCTGGGTATTCCAGGACATGCCTGTTTTCTTTTGGACCGCCACCCAGGCTCAAAGGGATAATGAGATTTTTCAAACTAGAAACTTCCGTTTGCAGCCACAAGCCATTATGGGCTCTGGCATAGTTGATTAAGTCGTGCGAACTCTTACAGGGTAGACTAGCAGATGTAGGGAAAAGTAGGTGTACCGGTCTATCCATCGTAAGGTGCTAGCACTTCCGAAAGACTGTGTCTCAGTCATCCGTTTCTCAAACACCATGTAGTGCGAGAAATCCAACGGAGGCGATCGAGTCTTGTGGGGAAAAGTGCGCAAACCTCTGCAGAGTGTAACAAACTAATCATGATTAGTCATGTCCCCGGTTATGGACATCTTGAGTATCTAGTATCTGGATTATCATGTGAATCTCAACATGTTACTCTAAAATTAATGTTGTTGGGTTAATGATGATGCTTAATTGGGATTGAGAATGCTGTCAACCATTCTCAATGTTTAACAACCACCATGATAGTAATTAAATTTATTCCTTTTGAAGTAGGGAAAAATTGGCTTTATGCAAAACTGTAACCATAGAGCTTTTCACCAGCCAAATATGCATATAGTATAGCTGTTGCATTCCATTACTCTCTATGTGTTCCCTTGCCAGCATATTCCATGTGCTGACCCGTTTTCGGGCTGCAACGTTAATGTTGCAGACTTTTCAGACGACGATTAAGGAGTTTTAGGTTGTGGTTCTATACTCAGTGATGTCGTTGGAGTTGATGGACTCACTTATCTTCTAAGCCTTCCGCTGTTATCGTAATTAGATGGCCTTAAGCCATATTTCTTCTAATAAGTTCTCTTTTGAGACACTCGATGTAATAAGTGTGTGATTGCAACTCTGCTACAAATCCTCCGAGTATTGTGTGGTGTCAGCATTACTGATCCAGGGATGACACCGGAGCACAGAGATCAGACTGTTTGAGGTCTGGTCGCTACAGGGCGGCAGAGGGCGCCGCGAAGACGTCGATGGCGGCGCGGAGCCCAGTGACATGGGGCGGCGGCGCAACGAGGAGGCAGAGCTGGGCCGCGGAGCAATGAGGAGCTTTGGCGGGGCGCTGGCAGAGGGGATTGGCCAGCGGCGGAGCATGGCGAGCTCGGCCATAGCGGGCGGCGAGCCTGGCAGAGCGGCGGAGCATGGCGCGGTGGCGGCGCACGCGGTCGGCGGGCGGCGGGAGGCGGTGACCGACGCTGGAGGAGGCGGGAGCGCGTGGGCGGTGCGGCTCGTCAGAGTCCGGCGAGTTTCGGCGAGTGAGAGCGGGTGGCGCGGAAGCCGAGGTGGCGGCGGGGAACTCCGGCAAGGCACCGACGAAGATCCGGCGAGGCGCGGGCCTCCTCAGGCCCGGCGCGGCCCGAGGCGGGCCGGTGATGGGCTTCGTGGCGAAGTGGGGCGCGGGTGTGTCGACGTGTCACGCTGTGAGTGGAGGAGAGCGGCGGCAGGGTGACGTGTTGCGCTCCCATTGGTCGGAGTGATGTGGCGGCGGGGTGGACGCGTCCGGCATGGACGGACATGTCCGGCAGCGCGGAGGGAGTTCGATCTAGGGTTTGTACCGCGAATTTTGGAGGGAGCCACATATATATAGGTAGAGGGATCTAGGAGAGTCCAAATGAGGTGCGGTTTTCGGCCACGCGATCGTGATCGAATGACCGAGAGGATGGTGGGGGATTGGATGGATTTTGGGACACTTTGGAGGGGTGTTGGGCTGCAACACACACGAGGCCTTTACGGTTCCTCGGTTAACCGTTGGAGTATCAAACGAAGTCCAAATGGCACGAAACTTGACAGGCGGTCTACCGGTAGTATACCAAGGCCGCTTGGAAAATCTCGGTCCAATCCGAGAACGTTTAACACTTGCACATGAAAAGAGGCAAAAGGGGACTCCGGATGACATAGGAGCGCCGGATTGCAAAACGGACAATGGGGAAAATGCTCGGATGCATGAGACGAACATGTATGCAAATGCGATGCACATGATGACATGATATGAAATGCATGACACGCAAACAAATGACAAGGCAACAGCAGTGAATAACTGGAAGACACCTGGCGCAACGGTCTCGGGGCGTTACAACACTTCACCACTACGAGAGTATCTCGCCCCGAGATCTAGAATGGCACCGGAGGGAAAAACGGAAGAGAAAGAGAAGAGGTAAAACTAAGTTGCTGCTTTGACAAACGAGTGAAACCAAAGAACCTTGCGAGGTTGAGCAAATTGAAAGAAAGAAAGCAACGGCGATGAATGAAGTTGAAAGCACTCCGTTAGGAAAAAAAGAACAAGGAAGAACAAATTCGGACATCACTCCATTAGACAAGTGATATGAAACTTGATAAGATGAAAAGAACTTGGGCAGAGGGCACAACAATTCGGTTAAATGGATAAGCATGAAAAGAACATGATCCTCACAACTCGAGAATATGAGAGAAAAGAGCAACAATCCTTAGAGAAGGCTTTAGGTGAAACATGACACAAGATAACTCCAAGGAAGAGATTGGTGGATTTAAAATATCTCATTCTTGACAACATGTGAATCATGAAACACACAGAAATTGTCAAGAATGACATAATACCACCGCAAAAGATAAAGGAGAACAATTGCACTCCGGATTTCAAGATGAAGAATGCTTGAGCTCCTCTGAAAAGAATCTCAATGAACACTTCGAGAAGGAATTAAATATTTGATGAATTCATTTGGAGCCTCCATGAAGAACTCCGGTAATAAAAGAATGAACAAACGAAATGAAGGATGAAAAGAATAAGGTTGAAGCCTTGCAATGATTTAGAAGGAGCTTCACGACGAGATAATTGAGAGAGCTTGGAACTCCGAGAAAGAAAAGATGAAGAAAAGAAAACGAAGAATTTATTCATCATGAACAAACTCCGAAGGAAGGAATTTATCACTTGGATGAAACAAGAATAAGAATTACATTATGCTTATCCTTCACCAATTTAAATTGATGACAAGAAACAGATTTTGCATACTACTTATTCTCGTAGAAAGGATTAAGATAGATATAGCGCAAACTTGGGAAAAACTTCAATGAACCACCGGTAGGATTAAAACAACGAATGAATTAAAATGATAACCATGGAATAGAATCTTGAGCAAACCACCGTAATAACAGGAAATGATCAAGATAAAGGGATGAATCACCGTTAAGAAATAAAGAATGAATGAAGATACTTGAGGGAATTTGATACAAGAGAACGAAGAGATCATGAGCTGATTATAGAATATTTGAATGATGCACCGGTAAGATTTGGAGACAATAGCTGAAAGCTGAGAATGAATAATCCCGAAATGATGGCCTTCGGAGAATCAAACTGAAAAGAATATTGAATTGCTCCGGATAGGTGAAAAGAATTCTCACAATCAAAAACAATTATGGGAGGATGGCATCAAGCTAGAATCATGATTCTTTGAGAGAACGAACCAAGATTTGAGAGAAACTCTTCTTAGGTCTTCAAATGTAGAGAATGATTATGAGAAACACCACCATGAATTGTTGAGATACTCCAGGATGAAAATTAGAAAGGTTGAACCAACGATGAAAAGAATTTGAAAGATCTTAGAGAAGGACATTTGACTGATGGTAATTCATTCTTATGTCAAACTTTAGAAAAAAAATTGAGAAGCTCCGAAAAATTAGAAGAGTCAGGTAAGATCCTGGGAAAAGACATGTGGGTTACGGGCCCACTCAAAAGAAAAGCACCGTTGAACGATTTGAAGGGGAGATTTCACTGGTTGAATTAAATGGCTTGAATGAGATAACATCCTCGAAAGAGCTTGAATGAAAGCAGAGTGGAAACACGAATATTCGAGATATCTTCAGCATCCGGAACAAAAGAATAGCGAGAGGTGAATGATTAAGAGGTGCACCAGCATGAGAAAGCATTTAAAACGGGGAAAAGATATGATCAACAAAACTGGAATTGAATCCACCGGAGAAGAAAAAGAACGAAGAATGATGAACTTGAGACTTTTGAGCATCTCCACGAGAAATCACCGGATAAGAACATTGACGGAAAAGAATGGAGGGACTTCACAACCATAAGATGGATACTCGATTAAGAGATTTGAGTCCTTGAAGAAAAAAGGTGGGAGGGTGGGAAAACAAAGGCAAACTTGGAACGGATGAAGCAAACACCGTTGAGAAGAACTGATAATTGATCTTGCGAATGTTGAAGTGATCGGATCCACTTGAAGAGAGAGACACGGTTGAAAAGGATTGGCATGACAATCCCGATTATCAAGAAGGATTAGTATTCACATAGAAATATGAGAACACCACTTAGGCAAGGTATGGAACCAACATTTGACTTCGAAGCAACTCGAATACCACAACTAAAAACAAAAACATAGGATTGGCCTGCAGAATAAGCCGGAAAAAACATATGATAGAGATTTCATCCGAAGTTTTCGTGGTGGGGCCCACACGGGCTCGATCGTACAGCACCATCATGTACAAGGCAGTGCACGTGACATACGAAGCGTCCCCGAGTCAGCATAGCCAAGGACTCTTTAAAACACAACGAGACCACTGTAAAACCAACCGTGGATAGGCGGACCACTAGACGTCGAACCCCAATTTCATATCATACATCTGTCAGAAAGATATCCTAGGAGCTACTTGAATTCCCACTTATAAACTCCCGAAACTTTCCGGTTATGCAATCAGGTGTTGGGGATACAGGGGAAGCATAATATCTCACACAAAACTAGCAAATCCTACATCCAGTTGTATCCATCCTTCAACACATAACCAAGAAACCTTCGGAAATCATTTACCTCAACCTTCAAAAAGCATCCGTTATACGAGTTATGGCAATACTCCCGAACTCCCGCCCCAGTACAGGGTGGCGTCGAGGTTATCTCACCAACAACTGCATAAAAGAGATTTTCGATGTCGGCGAAACTCAGGTATTCCAAAATTGCAACGATAAAATTGTGACGACAAGACCTCGGAGCTCAACTCCCCAGACACTGCCACAACCCCTAAATGTCAGGAGGCACCAAGAACAATGTTCTCATCATAAAACCATCGGAGCTTTTCCAATATACCCGCGTGATCCTAAAAAAATTAGTGAAATTTGAGAAGAGAAGAGTCAAAACTCTACATCAGGAGGCCTCACCAAAGCGACGAAGGGACTGAGGAGTAAAAAGAATCCTACTCTCCGATATATATAATCCTCAAAGACTCAAATTATTTTTCTAGACTCAACAACGCCAGCGATTCGATCAAGCAGGGGGCTCCTAAGTCGGGGAAGGCTCTGATACCAACTTGTAACACCCATGATGTGGCTATATCTCCCACGTGTCGGAGCATGACTTAGAGGCATAACCGCATTGTAGGCATATCACAAGAGGGGTAATCTTTACACATCCCATGTACTGAATAAGAAAGGGATAAAGAGTTGGCTTGCAATCGCCACTTCACACAATACATAAATATAGCATTACATCATCCAGAATACAATCAAGTTCCGACTACGGAACCAAATAAAAGAAGATCACGCCTAATGCAACATATCCCCGATCGGCCCGACTGGGCTCCACTACTAATCAACTAGAAACGAAACAACACAACGAACACGGTCTTCATCGAGCTCCTCTATGAGCTCGGTTGCGTCACCTGCACTAGTATCATCGGCACCTGCAACTGGTTTTGGAAGTAATCTGTGAGTCACGAGGACTCAGCAATCTCACACCCTCACGATCAAGACTATTTATGCTTATGGGTAGGGAAAAGGTAGTGAGGTGGAGCTGCAGCAAGCACTAGCATATATGGTGGCTAACTTACGCAAATGAGAGCGAGAAGAGAAGGCAAAGCACGCTCGTGAACTAGAAGTGATCAAGAAGTGATCCTGAAACTACTTATGTTCAAGCATAACTCCAACACCGTGTTCACTTCCCGGACCCCACCGAGAAGAGACCATCACGGCTACACACGCGGTTGATGCATTTTAATTAAGTTAAGTGTCAAGTTCTCTACAACCGGACATTAACAAATTCCCATCTGCCCATAACCGCGGGCATGGCTTTCGAAAGTTCAAAACCCTGCAGGGGTGTCCCAACTTAGCCCATCACAAGCTCTCACGGTCAACGAAGGATATTCCTTCTCCCAGGAAGACCCGATCAGGCTCGGAATACCGGTTACAAGACATTTCCACAATGGTAAAACAAGACCAGCAAAGCCGCCCGAATGTGCCGACAAATCCCGATAGGAGCTGCACATATCTCGTTCTCAAGGTACACCGGATGAGCCAGACGTCGGGATGGCATAGACCCTGGTTGCCCAGGGGGCGCCGGACATCGCTCAGGATGAACCAACACTTAGAGAAGCACTGGCCGGGGGGGTTAAATGAAGATGACCCTCGTGCTCCGGAAACCCAAGGAAAAAAGGCTAGGTTGTTAGTGCAAATGTAAAACCAAGGTTGGGCCTTGCTGGAGGAGTTTTATTCAAGGCGAACTATCAAGGGGTTCCCATTATAACCCAACCGTGTAAGGAATGCAAAATCAAGGAACATAACACCGGTATGGCGGAAACTAGGGCGGCAAGAGTGGAACAAAACACCAGGCATAAGGCCGAGCCTTCCACCCTTTACCAAGTGTTTAGATGCATTAAGTAAATAAGATATATTGTGATATCCCAACAAATATCCATGTTCCAACATGGAACAAACTTCAATCTTCACCTGCAACTAACAACGCTATAAGAGGGGTTGAGCAAAGCGGTAACATAGCCAAACAACGGTTTGCTAAGACAAGGTGGGTTGGAGGCTTGGTTTAGCAATATGGGAGGCATGATATAGCTAGTGGTAGGTATCGCAGCATAGGCATAGCAATAGAGCGAGCAACTAGCAAGCAAAGATAGAAGTGATTTCGAGGGTATGGTCATCTTGCCTGCAAAGTTCTCCGAGAAGACGAAAGCTTGATCTTTGTAAGCGTACTCAACGGGTCCTTGAACACGAAATCGTCTCCTGGCTCTACCCAAAGCAAGAACACGAGCAAAGGAAACGACCATCAACCACATGCAATGCGCAAGCAACATGATGCATAAACATGGCATGATATGCGGGATGTGATATGCAATGCATATGCGTGCTTCGGAAGGGAAAGATTGAACCAGGCCTCAACTTGGCAAACCAAGAGTGCCACTGGAAAGATGAGTTGATTTCAGTCGAGATATAATGCCATCTAGAATGCAACAAGAAACTAAGCTACTCCACTCCAACATAGCAACAAAGCACATGGCAGTGATCCACTCAGGATATTTGACAAAAGATGAACACAGAGCTACGGCTAAATCACACAAGAGCAGGTTCAAACAAGCATGGCAAAAGTGCAAAAGATATCAGGTTCACAGACTTAGTGAAAATAACAACATGTCAGGAATTAACATCAGGAAGCAATGTTTAGAGCAAGATAACAACATGCTACAGGAACATATCATGGCAAAGCAAAGCATGGCATGGAACTACTCAAAGCATATAAGAAAAGTCCCTTACTGACCATGAGCCAAAAAGGATCAGAAGATATGATGGCACCCATGTAAACATAGCAAGTTTCGTTAACAAATTCAGACTTAGCAGAAAAATTGGACATGGCAAAAACAGAGTTACGTAGGCATGTTTGCGGGCTCGATGCACTCACCGCAAGGCATTGCATGACAAACTAAGCAAACACCCAGCAAGAAGACATGTTAAAGTAGCTAACCTTGGCAAGAATAATCTCATAGCATGCATGGATCAACTACAACAACCTTGGCAAAATTGAATAACATGTAAACAATCTGCCAGGAACATTTTATAGCAAAAGTAGAGCAAGATTGAGTCATGCTAGGGTACTCCATAACTTCAAACAAAGATATGGATGGATAGAATATAACAATATCTCAAAATCATCCTTACTGAACATGCTCAAAAGAGGCATGGATCACTCTGTAGCAACATGAATACATGGCATAAAAATAACATCAGGGAAATGACTTAGAAGAATTCTAAGTCCCTGAAATCAGCAACATCACGAGAGCTACTTTGCATGCTTGTGCTAGTCAACACAATGATCACAAAAATACATGGCATACACCCCTGTAAAGATGGCATGGCATATAACAAAACACATGTAGAGCTCATACTCATATGCCGCACACATTAATCATGGCAAAAATGACAAATGTCCATAATCTGTTAAGAAACAGAAACTAACATTACATAGCACTCTTGCAACCGCATTTAGGGCATCAAGATGGACTCAAATGAACATGGTGCAATGGAATGAAATGAAGAGGACAACCAGACGAACAATTTGATATATTGCACGCACGAAATGGAGCTACTTTTGCGGAGTTATCATGCGATGAAGATGGCCTGAAAAAGTTACAGATCTGGGACTTGGTGGAATTTTACCTCCGCGAAAGTCAATGCGGGACGGAGGGATCCGGAGAAGCGGTGTTGTTTGGTTCAGGCACCCGGTGGATCTGATCCACCCAGGCCGGATCTAGCCGGTGTGAACTCCGGCGACGTGGGCGGTTCTGGCGAGGTGAAACTTCGGCGACGCGGGCGGCGGAGGGCGGCGCGGAGCCCGATGACATGGGGCGGCGACGCAGCAAGCAGGCGGAGCTGAGCGGCGGAGCAAGGAGGAGCTTTGGCGGGGCGCTGGCAGAGGGGTTCAGCCAGCGGTAGAGCATGGCGAGCTCGGCCATGGCAGGCGCGAGCCTGGCAGAGCGGCGGAGCATGGCGCGGTTGTGGCGCATGCGGTCGGCGGGTGGCGGGAGGCGATGACCGGCGCTGGAGGCGGCGGGAGCACGTGGGTGGTGCGGCTCGTCGGAGTTCGGCAAGTTCAGGCGAGTGAGAGCGGGTGGCGTGGAAGCCGAGGCGGCGGCGGGGAACTCCGGCAAGGCACCGGCGAAGATCCGGCGAGGCGGCGAGGCGCGGGCCTCCTCGGGCCAGGCGCGGGTGTGTCGACGTGTCACGCTGTGAGTGGAGGAGAGCGGCGGCGGGGTGACGTGTCGCGCTCCCATTGGTCGGAGTGATGTGGCAGCGGAGTGGACGCGTCCGGCGCGGACGGACATGTCCGGCGGCGCGGAGGGAGTTCGATCTAGAGTTTGTACCACGAATTTTGGAAGGAGCCACATATATATTGGTAGAGGGAGCTAGGAGAGTCCAAATGAGGTGCGGTTTTCGGCCACGCGATCATGATCGAATGACCGAGAGGGTGGAGGGGGTTTGGATGGGTTTTGGGCTACTTTGGAAGGGTGTTAGGATGCAAAACACACGAGGCCTTTACGGTTCCTCGGTTAACCGTTGGAGTATCAAACGAAGTCCAAATGGCACGAAACTTGACAGGCGGTCTACCGGTAGTATACCAAGGCCGCTTGGCAAATCTCGGTCCAATCCGAGAACGTTTAACACCCGCACATGAAAAGAGGTAAAAGGGGACACCGAATGACATAGGAGCGCTGGATTGCAAAACGGACAATGAGGAAAATGCTCGGATGCATGAGACAAACATGTATGCAAATGCGATGCATATGATGACATGATATGAAATGCATGACATGCAAACAAATGACAAGGCAACAACAGCGAATAACTGGAAGACACCTGGCGCAGCGGTCTCGGGGCGTTACAATTACAAGGTTGACAAATGGCAATGTTACTAGATTAACAAATGTCAATCTTTCCAGTTTGACAAATGGCAACATACCCGAAATGACAGATGCAAATCTTACCCAATTGTTTCTACGTGATTGCACGCTGGTCATGCAAAACAACCGTTTGCGTTGAAGGGATTCACAAATCCTGCACTGCAAGGGAATACCATAGCTCTCACTTTGCATACGGGTGTTCTATCTAAAACATTTGCGATCAAGAGCTGCAGAAATCCTGCTCGGCACATTTTCCATTGGCTTCCTGGGGAAGTTGTTGGTTTGCATACGAGTGTTCTAACTAAAATGTTTGCGATGAGTGTTTTATATTTAAATACCATTGACATTTTTTCAAAAGAAAATTGTTTGATAAGTCTGTACATTAAGAGAGAAAAACGCAAGTTCGTTCAAACCATATCTTTCATTCAGTCACACTGCGAATTTATATTCATGATCAAGAATTCGAGATACAGTATTAAACCCCAGAAAAACTATTTCCGGTGGCGGCGGAGGTGGCGTGCCGTGCCGTCATTGTCATTGTCGTCCTCTGGGACGCCATTGTTGAAGTCTTCAGGGCAGCACAAAATGTTCTTCACACGTAAATCAAACATCATGTCATCGCGCGATCGACTGGTGGGGCGCGGGACGACGGCAACTAGCGCCGCTGAGAGGTCGCGGTCGATGGCAGCGTCCCATGCCACTGAGGGGGCGTGCACACGGGCACGGGCACGGGCCTGGCGGGTGCAGCCAAACGCATAGGGATTGGCACCGCAGTGGGTGGAGGGGCGCGCACGCGCAGGGGCACGGGCGCGGCGGGTGTAGCCAAATGCACGGGGGCCGGCGCCACGGTGGATGGAGGGGCGCGCACCGGCACGGGCACGGGCATGGGCGCTGGCACTGGCATGTACATGAGCTTGCGCAGGTCTGCGAAGACCTCGCTGGCGCCCGCGGCTTCCAGCTCTGCGATAGTGGTCGGAGACCAGCCCGTTAATGCTACGGGGATGGTCGCTGGAGCGGGCGCGGGGGTAGCAACCTTCGCGTCTAGCTCGTTCTAGGCCATGTCCATGAGGCCCCATTCCTCCTTATTTTATATCTCCTCCGCCTCGGAGTCGACTTCACCATACTTGAAGACTAGTGGCAGATGATCATTATGCGCCATGGCGTTGGTGGAGGTCTGCGGGAGGGAGGGGAATGGGAGGCAAATAGTAAGGCCGTCCGTATTAAATAGCGGCTCGGGCACCATTAATGGAGAGGAAGGCGGGCGGCCATGGAATTCAAAGGGCTCGCTTCCCAGTGAGACTACGCAGCGTACAGCTCGCACGCTTACCAGTGAGCCTACGCATTGGAGGACGGCTTGCACGCTCTCGGTCAGCCTGCGCATCGGACACCGCTCGCACGCCTCCCGTTTAGTCAAGGTCAAGCAGATGTCGACACGGCACCTCCTATAGCCATTAAAACAAAGACACGTGGCATCACGTGAATGGATAACAAAATGCACACGATTCGAATTATACAACCGTTTGAGATATTAAAGTGGCAGCTATTTTTTCAAAATGCCTTTGTTGGCTATTATTCGAGTGCACCGTCTCTCAAAATGGACACGAAAAATACAACAGCATGTCGGTTTCCATTCCATGAAAGCATGCCAAGTTTCATGAATTTCAGACGAGTTTTGGATTTACTAGAATTTAAAAACAAAGTATCTCAACATTTTGCCGGCAATCAACGGTGCCCTGGTGTTTGAAATTCATTCCCATTTCTTGCATGGGACCTAAGCATGCACCCAAGGACACAAATTTGTTTTTTCAACCAATTTATATGCATTAGAGCATGTGCTTGTAGTTCAAATTTGAATTATGCACATAAATGCGTTGAAAACTCAATTAATGCATAAAAATGTCCAAACGAACCCCGGAAAATCCCAAAAATTAACACAACACTCCTGTTGTTCTATGTTGAAACGAGAAAATTTTAAAAGCAATAAGAGGCAATGGATATCGCTTCGTCCCCAAAGGTGGGACGTTCCCTACAGAAACCATCACGCTTTTTGTGAGAAGATCTAGTTTGTGAGAAGCATATCCCCAAACCTGCCCCAAATGGAACAAAACATTTACCACGACATGTTGATGCCGCTCCATGATAGCATGCCAAGTTTCATAAATTTTAGACGAGCTTTGGATTTACTAGAATTTAAAAACCAGGTATCTCAATGTTTGTGGTCGAGTGACTGTGGCAGGGTGTTTGACATTCATTCCCATTTCTTGCATGGGACCTAAGCACGCACCCAAGGACACATATTTGATTTTTCAACAAATTTATATGCATTAGAGCATGTGCATGTAGTTCAAATTCGAATTATGCACATAAATGCATTGAAAACTCAATTGATGCATAAAATGTCCAAACGAACCCCAAAAAATCCCAAAAAATCCCAAAAATTGACACAACACTCCTATTGTTCTATGTTGACACGAGAAAAAAATTGATAGAAAGAGGCAACGGATATCATTTCGTCCCCAAAGGTGGGACGTTCCCTACCGAAACCATCAAGCTTGTTGTGAGAAGCTCTGGTTTGTGAGAAGCATGTCCCCAAACCTGCCCCAAATGGGGGAAAATTTACCACGGCATGTTGATGTCGCTCCATGATAGCATGCCATGTTTCATGAATTTCAGACGAGCTTTGGATTACTAGAATTTAAAAACCAGGTATCTCAGTGTTTGTGGCCGAGTGACCGTGGCAGGGTATTTGACATGCATTTCCCATTTCTTGCATGGGACCTAAGCATGCAACCAAGGGCACAAATTTGAATTTTCAACCCAATATATATGCATTAGAGCATGTGCATGTAGTTCAAATTTGAAGTATGCACATAAATGCATTGAAAACTCAATTAATGCATAAAATGTCCAAACGAAGAACACAATCATTCAAAGTGAATGGTCTGGGGGCACCGCGCGCAAAGTTTCCCTCCACATTTCCAAAACTTTGGCCTACCGCCAAATATCTACCCCCGGCCCATCGCCCTTCCCCACCGCCTTTTCTCCCCGACCACAAGTCACATTTCCCCTGTTTCCTCCTTCCTTCCTTCCTAAGCTATAGCCGCTTCCTCGCTCTCGCCGTCTCGCATCCTACCGCCGGGGTCGCCATGGTATTGTTCAAACACCTCTCCAGCGGTTCCTCCTCCGGGGATGACTCCTTCACCACTCTGGTATGCCTCTCTTCTCTCTCTCTCTCTGGCTATGACATGCAACGAATGATTTTTAACCGGCAGACGATTTTAGTCATTTCTTCCTCTTGTAGATCCCTAGGACCATCAGTGGCAACGAATGGAGTGGGGTGGCTGAAGATCTATCTGCTCGTTGTCACCATCAGTCTCCATGTGTGAAGCTAGTTGTGTTTGAATCTGTGGATAGTGGGAGGAAGTTTCTGGCATGTGCAGAGAAGGTTAGACCCTCTTTGAATGTTACAAATCATTTGTTAGATGTGATTCAGACACTATCACGGTCCCAACCCATTCATACCACACCTTCAACCAAACGCATCCTAAGACAGTGTCACGGTTTGTACCTAGTATCTTAAATTGTTGCCATCTCATCAGCGATGCCATTAGAAAATTATTTGGCACCGCTTCAGCAGTTTGTGCAGCCAACTTTGGTCCACACATCTGAGCAGCCAAGCAGTAAAATACTAAATCATTATGGCACGAAGGAACTGGGCATGGGAGCAACTACGTGCTCCGTAGTCTGGGTCCCTGATTTTTTTCCACTACATCAGCTCACCACTGCAGGGCACCGGTGCGAGATGTAGCAGCAGTTGTCTTTACCCTAGTTTTGGCATACATAGTGGACGGTCTTAGTGCTATTTGTTATATGTTACTAAATTTGTGTATGTACACACCTGTTAGTATCAATTTACTGTCATCCATGCACTATCGCTATGTTGTTGTAGTTATTTTACCTTCCTCATAAAATGTTCAATTTTTTATTTATTGTACATGAGTAAGAACTTGTAGCGTTATTGTAGTTAATTATAGCTTCTGATGTTCCACATTTTGGTTGTTGTCTCAGTAGCAATTAATTCATTTGCACATTGATCTTTTTGAGGAGATATGTCATAATTAACATGATTCTTCAGTTTTAAAAATAAGCATTGGTGATTTTCTATGTTACTATAAACCCATTTCCCCTACAATTGTTACTGATCTAGTTTTAAATATTATAGGATGAAAGAAAGTGTTCTTACCTGGAGTGGGTTGATCAAGAGTGGCCACAATCTTTGAAGATGTGCCTAGCGAAGCTCTGGAGCATGTATGAGGAAGAGAATGGACGTAGGCTTAGAGAAACTGTTGTCAACGCTGAAGAATATTTGAAGATGCGGAATTAAAAGAGGAAGGTGGAGTATGAGCTTAGACTTTTAAAATCAGACTTTGCTAAGATGGTGTTGGCGAAGGAGGAGGCACTTTCCTAGTTGGCCAGTGCAAAACAGGTTCTTACTGAACTGAAAGTAGAGGTGGATAAGACGAGCGTGGATGATCTCAATTAGGGAAATGATTATATTGTTCTTATGAAGTAGCTATATGTTGTATTGTGCTGTTTTCATGTAGCTATCGTACTATGATGTTATAATATATTTATGTGTCTGATATGAAATTGGCAAACAGTTGTTCGATATGAAATGTGAATTTGTGTAATACGGAAATTATTAATTGTAAACTAATAAACCTGCTAAATGTGTCATGGACCTTCGCAAACGGTTCTAGCAATAAAAGCGCTTGCGATGGATAGCCTAGTGCCACATAGTTTTCTTCATCAAATAGTGTGTGATGTAGTTGATAAAAGCAAATAGTTACACCTTTCACAGACGATCCAACACATAAAACTGTGTGCGATGAACATACGAACGGAAACGTTTTTCCTGGATTAACTGTGTGGGATGTACATAAGAACGGAAACGTATTCCTTGGATTGACTGTGCGTCATATACATACCTACAGAAATGTTTTTTTGGGATTCACCATGTGGGATGTACATACCTACGGAAATGTTTTTCTGGGATTCACCATGTGGGATGTACATACCTATGGAAATGTTTTTCTAGGATTCATCATGTCGGGTGTACTTACCTACGGAAATGATTGGGGTTTGATGCCTCGCCCGATAACACACGGCCCCAGCCTGTGTCCCAGGAGGGCCTATCCCCAACGATTTCTAGGTCGTGTGGGAAGGACCCCCCTATCGCCCACACTCACTTGGCGATGGTTCCAAATGTTGTCGCCGAAAGGGGTTAAAAACCGTTTGTATAGAACTGAAGTGTATTAGTGTACCAGGCATGCCACCAGACCGAAACATAGAGATTATGATCGAGTTGTTGCCAGGCACTGGACCAATATCCAAGAGAACATATCAGATGCCCACGAATGATCTTGAGGAAATTAAGAAGCAGATTAAGGAGTTATTGGAGAAAGGTTATATCCGACCAAGTTCATCACCTTGGGGAGCCCCAGTGCTTCTAATTGAGAAGAAGGATGGATCCTTGGGAATGGTTGTTGATTATCGCGCGTTGAATGAGGTGACGATCAAGAAAAAATATCCTCTACTGATGAACAATGATTTGTTTGACCAGTTGCAGGGAGCTAAGGTTTTCTCCAAGATCGATCTCCGATCAGGATATCACCAGCTGAAGATTCGAGAACATGATATACCTAAGACAACTTTTACCACAAGGTATGGGCTATATGAGTACACGGTCATATCTTTTGGTTTGACTCACGCCCATGCCTACTTTATGAGCATGATGAATAAGGTGTTCATGGAGTTCCTGGATAAGTTTGTTGTGGTGTTCATTGATGATATGTTGGTTTACTCGAAGACTGAAGAACAACACAAGGAACATTTGCGTTTGGTTCTCGAGAAACTCAAGGAACATCAGTTGTATGCCAATTTCAGCAAATGCGAGTTTTGGTTGAAGGAATTCAGATTTCTCGGACATGTTATATCGGGAGAAGGAATAGCAGTAGACCCTTCCAAGGTCAAATTTGTCACCGAATGGATGGCACCCACCTCAGTTGGAGAAATACGCAGTTTCCTTGGACTTGTAGGATATTATCGGAGACTTATTGAGAATTTCTCCAAGATCCTGAAGCCCATGACAGAGTTATTGGAGAAGGACACCAAGTTTAATTGGACCATATGCTAATTTTCAGGCTAGTTTTCAGGAGTTGAAGAAACGTTTGGTTACAGCCCCAGTGCTAATTTTTCCAACCATACGCAAGGATTTCCAAGTATATTGCGACGCTTCTCGTCAAGGACTTGGAGGCATTCTTATGCAAGAAGGAAGAGTTGTTTCATATGCCTCACGGAAGCTTCCACCTCATGAGTTGAATTATGCCATGCATGATTTGGAGCTAGCAGCCGTAGTGCATGCGCTCAAGACCTGGAGAGATTTTTTTATCGGAAATCGTTGTGATGTTTAAACGGATCATAAGAGTTTGAAGTACATCTTCACGCAGAAGGAGTTGAACCTCAGGCAGAGAAAATGGTTGGAGCTCATAAAGGATTATGACATGATACTGCATTATCACCCAGGAAAGGCCAATGTCGTGGCAGATGCTTTGAGCCGCAAGAGTTATGCTAATACTCTCATATCCAGAGGATTACCTAAGGAGTTAGCCGATTATCTCCGAGAACTCCGCTTGGAGATAGTTCCGAGAGGTTTTGTTGCAGCATTGGATATTTAGTCCACTTTGTTGGGAAGGATTCGAGAAGCCTAGAAGACGAACAAGGAAATTGTGGAGACAAAAGAAAGTATGAGTAACGGAAAGGCTAAAGGTTTTCGTGAGGATGAACACGGAACTTTATGGTTTGAGGATCGTATCTATGTGCCTGATGACCCAGAGATCAGGAAGTTAATTCTTCAGGAGGCTCATGATTCGCCTTACTCGATTCACCCAGGCAACACCAAGATGTATTTGGACTTGAAGGAACGTTTCTGGTGGATAGGTATGAAGAAGGATATCGCCCAGTATGTAGCAGTATGCGACGTATGTTAGAGAGTTAACGCAGAGCATCAGAAACTAGCAGGATTACCTCAACCTTTGCTAATACTCGAATGGAAGTGGGATAAGCTTGGCATGGATTTCATCACCGGATTACCCAAGACTCATTCAGGATATGACTCCATCTGGGTTGCAGTTGATCGCTTGACCAAGGTGGCCCACTTTATCCCCGTGAAAACCACCTATGCGGGCGCTAAGTTGGCCAAGATATATATGACCAGGATCGTATGTCTGCATGGAGTTCCGAGGACCATCGTCTCAGATAGAGGAACATAGTTTACTTTGAAGTTTTGGAATCAGTTACACCAAATTTTGGGTACCAGGCTAGAGTTCAGTACAACCTTTCATCCGCAGACAGATGGGAGGACCAAGAGAATCAACCAGATTCTGGAGGACATGTTGAGAGCTTGTGCACTAGATTATGGATCTAGTTGGCATGATAATTTTCCTTACGCTGAGTTCTCATATAACAACAGCTACCAAGCTAGTTTGAAGATGGCCCCTTTCAAAGCTTTGTATGGAAGGAGGTGCAGGACACCATTAATCTGGGATGAAGTTGGAGATTGACAGTTGTTCGGACCAGATTTAATCAGAGATTCTGAGGAGAAGGTCAAGTTGATCCGTGATAGACCCAAGATAGCCCAGTCTAGGTAGAAGAGTTGTGCCGATACTAAACGCAAGGAGGTAACTTATGAAGTCAGAGATAGAGCATATATTCGTGTGTCGCCACTTCAAGGAGTTAAACGGTTTGGAGTCAAAGCAAAGTTAGCGCCACGATTTGGGGGACCATACCGAGTCTTGGAACGTATGGGTGAGGTTGCCTACAAGTTGGAATTACTCGAAGGTTTGTCAGGAGTTCATGATGTGTTTCACGTTTCCCAGTTGAAGAAGTGCCATGTAGAGATGGCCGATATTCCTCTAAGAGATACAGTTCCCCTAGAAGCAATTCAGTTGGAGAGTGACCAACCTTATAAGGAGAAACCCGTCAAGATTCTCGAGTTTGCAAACCGAGTTACTCGCAGCAAGGTCATCAAGTTTTGCAAAGTTAAGTGGAGTCACCATACCGAGGAGGAAGCAACCTGGGAACGAGAAGAAGACCTCCAGAAGGACCACCCACACCTTTTTGCTAGCCAAGACGAATCTCGAGGGTGAGATTCATCTTAATGGGGGTAGGTTTGTAACATCCTAATTTTCAATTTGGATGTTATTATTTAGATCATTCATATGCATCCATGATTATTCATTTTTTTCTCATTTGTTTTTATTTGAATTTTGATCCTAGAAACCTTAAGCAACTCAAGGACCAATTGAGAGAGTTGGAGGTTTCCCGAAAATCTAGTTTTGAATTTTCAAAATTTGGAAAATTGGATCAAATTGATTTATTCAAAAATTCTTTTTGAATTATTCAAATAAATAAAATAAAGAGAGGAAATAAAAGGACTTCTTCAAAAACAGCAAAGAAACATTGGAAATTGAATTTTGGAATATTTTTATTCTGATTATCTATTTTTATTGTGGAGTTTATTAATACTAAAAATTGTTTTCAAAATTTTTCATTTAGGTCTAGAAAAATGTTCACGTGAGCCCATATATTTAGGAGGGAATTATCAGAATTTTTAAAATTTTATTTATTATAGTTTTCATGTTTCTTCTTATTTCTGGAAAATGTTTTTTATAAAAAAATTGTTCGGGCCAACCGAACTGGGCCGCGCCCAGCCCTGCCGGCCCAGCGTGCCGCGCCGCCCGTCCTCGAGCTCGGGCCGGAGTCCCGAGCGATCCCGGTGTCGCCGCTGTGTCCAATCGGAGTCCCTCCCGTCGCCGACCTCGCCTTGCCCCTCCCGCAAGTCGCCCTGCCCCCTCCCTCCTTTAAATACCTGGCCCCAACCCCCTCTTCTCTCCCCAATAGAAGCAGAAGCCGCAGTAGCCGCACCGCCGCCGCCGCAAGCCACCATCTCGCGCCTTAGTAGCCTTGCCGCCCCGCGCCGCAGCAGCCACCACCGCCGGAGCAGCAGTCCCAGTCTGAAGCCGTCGCTGCCGCTTTCCCCGCCGCCGACGACCATGCCGCCGTGGTAACGCCTCACCTCCTCCCGTCCGTCCGATCTTCATCCAAGGGCCCAGATTAGATCGCGCTTTTATTTTTTTACTCGAAACATTTTGTTTAATTAGTGAACATTCATTAGTTTAGGTTCTGTAGCGAACGTATTCATTAGATTAGGTTCTGTAGCCAACATTCGTTTGATAGATTTTTTTTCTTTTTCTTTTATTTTTCTGCCAGGGACCTATTCGCTAGATTTTTCTTACAGTTTAGTCCCTGCTTTTCAATCTATCACAACATTTTACTCGTTTGTCAAAATTCGATGAAACCAACGCCAAATTATTTGTCGGGATCCCTTCTATCTAGATAACCAACTTAATAGTATTTTTGAAAGTTTTAAATTTTGAATTCAAACAGATTTGAATTTGAACTTCTTTTCATCATAACTTGAGTTTTGTAACTCTAATTTGGTTGATTCTTTTTGCAAATCGAAGCACTTGACCTAAGCTTTCCGTTAAGACCTAATTCACATAATTTAGGTGTTGTTAGTAATTGTTTTATGTTTGAAAGAGTTATTTGCTAATTCTTTTGAGTTTTTTGAATCTTTTTCTTTGGTTTTCTTGGCATATTCATGCTTGGGTGCTTATGTATGTTATTGTTTGTCTATGATAGATTTTCCGGAGCATGAAGCTTGCTACCACGAATCTCTAGGGTTTAGCGATTGTTAGCAAGGCAATTTACACTTTGATCATACTTTTCTATACCTAGTTTTTACTATGCATTAGTTCACCCTTACAAATTTGCATGAGTAGGATTGGGAATTGGGCTTTGCTATGTAGTTCATGAGGTAGGAACCTATTACCTTTGATCACCCTGGGAATATTCGTTATGCTCATATATTTGTTTGCCATGCTTGTAGACGGGGATTGGTATGTTTGAATCATGCAAGTTGTGAGTGTTAATAATTAAGGATAACTGAAGGTGGCAACTTTAATACACATCTGGGTGGAGTGGTTGCAGGCACCTGGGGAATCCAGTGTTGTCCTAGGAGATCCCGGAGTACCTGTGTGATCATCCTATGGTATGCCACCCACGCTCAGTGGGATCATATAATTATTCATGTCTAGAAACTTTTGTGTGCACCCAGAAGCAATTATGGGCTCTGGCATAATTGAGTAAGTTGTGTGACCTCTTTCAGTGGTGGACTAGCATATGTAGGGGAAAGTAGGTGTACCGGTCTACCCAGTGTAAAGAGTTAATGCTTCAGAAAGACTATGTCTCAATATTCTGATCATGGAGGTGGTCGAGTCTTGTGGGGAAAAGTGTGCAACCTCTGCAGAGTGTACAAACTAATCATGATTAGTCCTGTCCCCGGTTATGGACATCTTGAGTATCTAGAAGTGAATTATTTGTTGATCTCATCATTCTGTCTAATGAAATTGTTGGGTTAACATTTTATACTTGGTAATTTGGGATTGAGTTGGAGGAACCTTCTCAATATGGGTAATTTAACTTGGTAGAAAATGCAATTTATTCCTTTGTTGTAGGGGAAAATAGCTTTATGCAAAATTAAACTTAGAGCCTCCACCAGCCAAATATGCATGTAGTGATAGTTATTATTCATCATTGCTCTATAGTGTGATCTTGCCAGCATATTCCATGTGCTGGCCTACACGGCTGCAACGTCTCATGTTGCAGAATTTTCAGACGAGGATTAAGGTGAGATAGGTCGTTGTCGTCCACTCAGTTTTGTCGTGGAGTTGGATGGACTCATTTATCTTTGAAGCTTCCGCAATTATTTTATTTAGTTCGCCTTCAGCCATATTTATGTAATAAATACTCTTTATGAGGACCTCGATGTAATAAGTCTGTGACTGAACTCTGTTATAAATCCTCGAGTATTGTGTGTGTCAGCATTACCGATCCAGAGATGACACTTAAGCACTGAGACTTCGATCCATTGGGATCGGGTCGCTACAGTGACGCAAGGTAGAATAAAGAGCATTCATTTTCCTGCAATCCAGTACTTCGCTTTATTTAATGGGAAATGTATTGTAGGCAAACAAGATTGTTGTACACTTTGTGCTCCAGAATTGAGCCTCGTACACACCGCTCTCACCGATGATAGGAGTTATAATCTTCGAGCGATTGTTGCACGCAGGTTGCAACACAACACTAATAGTGGCTATTTCTATGGTGGAATTTATGCCACGTGTTTAGCAAGAGAGCTGGGTGTTTCACCTTGGCCCTATGACCCTATTGTACCCATGCAGTACTTAGACTTTGATGCTATGAAACATCATAAGATCCTTAAAGGTGAACCTCATAATTTCACTTACAAACTATTATTTAACCAAGAATCCGTTCTGCACACATATTTTCATGCGCCTGCTCTTTTGATTATCATAGCAAGGGAAGATATTTTGTTCTTGAGAGCGAGGCTCGAGCCCACAACGCGGCTATTCAGGCGGCACGGCAGGCCGAGGCATCTGCACTGAGAGCCTCCGTGAGCTACCACTCCGACTACTATCCAGGCTATTAACTGCTTACCAAGTTATGCCAAGAGCTTAAGCTTGGGGGAGTACGTATATCCATTGACATTACATTCATGTTCACACATTTAGTTCCAGTTGTCGGTGTCCACACTTTTTCATTGTATCATCCATGTTAAATTTATTTTCTCGCTTTCTTCTTGTGTGTTTGAAAAACTTCGAGAAAATTCAAAAATATTTCTTGCTTCTTTTTTATTTTTCTTTCTAGAGTAGTTAGTTGTAGCACTAAAAGTTTAAACCCAAAAAGATTGCCTTGTTCTTCTTTTGCTTGTTGGAAGCTTTCCCGTGTAAATATTTTTTCTCGTTTTTGCTTTTCCCTTTTATTTGCTTGTTCAAGAAAACCAAAAACTCCAAAATATTTCAGTGTGTTTCTTTGAGTTTCTTTTCTTTTTATCTGAGTCATACCGAGGAGAAGACCATGATGAAAACATTGAGTGGATCTCATATGCATAATTTTTTATATAACAAAGAGCCCATATTACCTTGTCTTCTCCTGTTGAATAAAATGTTTGTAGATTCCATCTTAGTCCATGACACTCTTGCACTATTATTATTTTCATATCGTTCGGTCGTGCAAGTGAAAGCCAATAATGATGATATTCGATGAACTGGCCATGGCAGAGAGAAACGGGTATGAACTCAACTTCTTCTGTTTTTGTAAATAGGTTTAACCTAGTATCCATGCTTCAACCCATTATGATCAAACAAGTTTGCAATGATAATTAGATATTATAGTTTCTCATGCCATGCATAAGTAGCTAGGAGTAGATACTGATTTATCTTGGATATCAACATTATGTTATAATGATTGTGATGTTGTATGATGATATGGTATCCTCCTCTAAATGTTCGAGTGGCTTGACTTGGTACATGTTCATGCATGTAATTGAATCAAAACCAACATAGCCTCTATGATATTTTTGTTCATGGTGTTCATATCCTACTCATGCTAGTGTCCAATGTTACTTATGCATAATGCATGTTCATGACCGTTGTTGCTCTCTAGCTTGCAGCTTCTCAACCTATTTGCTAGCCGCTGCCTGTACTAAGTGGGAATTCTTCTTGTACATCAAAAACCTTGAACCCAAGTTATTCCAGATGAGTCCACCATACCTACCTATATGAGGTATTACCCTGCCGTCCTAAGTAAATTTGCATGTGCCACCTCTAAAAACTTCAAATAAATATCCTTTTTGTGTGCCTAGATCGTTCAAGGAGCGATAGGTGGTGGTCGGTATCTTCCATTCTAAGCGGGTTATTCTCAGGTTGAGTTTTTATTCACTTGCCATTGCATGAGAAAAGGGCGGTAATAGGGATTCCCAATCCTGAACTCAAAATGCAAATAATTAAACAAAACACCCCCGGGACTGTTGTTGGTATGGACGGCACCCATTGTTTCGGACAAGTCGTGGAGTGTGATTGTTGGTGGAGGGGGAGTAAACATTTACTTTTATCGCTTGGGAACCACCACTAGCATGCTTAGCATGGAAGATATTGATAACTGGTGGTCGTGAAGTAAACAAGAAGGGTGCATGTCTCAAAATATCATTTACCTCTGTTTTAAAAACTTGAGCTCTGGCACCGCTGCAAATCACAGCTTCCCTCTGCGAAGGGACTATCTAGTTACTTTTATGTTGTGTCATCACCTTCTAAAATAAGCGCCAGAACCTGAGAGCACTGTTGTCATGTTGATGCATTGTCTGTAGCTAATGTTGGGTGCATCCTGACTGGATCTTTTCTACCATGAATTACAATGTTTAGTCGTTGCTTGAACTTTGGAGGTGCTTTGCATTTATGTTTTCCGGTCTCAGAAAGGGCTAGCGAGATACCACTATTGTCATATTATGTCATGGTTGTTTTGACAACGTGTTGCTATTTGAGATATCTTATTATCGCTCGCTAGCTGATTATGTCATTAATATGAGTTAATATAATTTTTAAGAGTTATTGTCAACATGGTTAGTTATAATGTTGGCTGAAAACCTGGGTGATGTTTAAGCTTATTTATGCAAACTGTAGGATCGAAAGTATGTCTAGAGGGGGGGTGATTAGACTACTTGACCAAATAAAAATCTAGCCTTTTCCCAATTTTAGTTCTTGGCAGATTTTAGCTATCTTAGCACAAGTCAAGCAATCTCCACACAATTCAAGCAAGCATGCAAAAGAGTATATGAGCAGCGGAAAGTAAAGCATGCAACTTGCAAGAATGTAAAGGGAAGGGTTTGGAGGATTCAAACGCAATTGGAGACACAGATGTTTTGTCGTGGTTCCGATAGGTGGTGCTATCGTACATCCACGTTGATGGAGACTTCAACCCACGGAGGGTAACGGTTGCGCGAGTCCACGGAGGGCTCCACCCACGAAGGGTCCATGATGAAGCACCCTTGTCTATTCCATCACGGTCGTCGCCCACGAAGGACTTGCCTCACTAGCGGTAGATTTTCATGAAGTAGGCGATCTCCTTGCCCTTACAAACTCCTTGGTTCATCTCCACAATATTGTCAGAGGCTCCCAAGTGACACCTAGCCAATCTAGGAGACACCACTCTCCAAGAAGTAACAAATGGTGTGTTGATGATGAACTCCTTGCTCTTGTGCTTCAAATGATAGTCTCCCCAACACTCAACTCTCTCTCACAGGATTTGGATTTGGTGGAAAGAAGATTTGAGTGGAAAGCAACTTGGGGAAGGCTAGAGATCAAGATTCATATGGTTGGAATGGAATATCTTGACCTCAACACAAGTGTAGGTGGTTCTCTCTCAGAAAATGTGTATTGGAAGTGTAGGTATGTTCTGATGGCTCTCTCCACGAATGAAGAGTGGGTGGAGGGGTATATATAGCCTCCACACAAAATCTAACTGTTACACACAATTTTCCAAACTCGGTGGGACCGAATGGTTAAACTAGGTAGGACCGATTCAGCAAACCGAATGACCATTAGGATTTTCGATGGGACTGAGATGCAACTCCGTAGGAACGATATGGTTAGGGTTAGGGCATAATGTAATCTTGGTGTGACCGATTACACAAACTCGGTGGGACCGATTTTGGTAATAAGCTAACCAGAGAGTTGGTCAGGTAAACTCGGTGGGACCGATTCGCTCATCTCGGTGAGACCGAAATGTTACAAAAGGGAAACAGAGAGTTTACATTGCAATCTCGGTGGGACCGATCGCTCATCTCGGTAAGACCGAAACGTTACGAAGGGTAACAGAGAGATTACAATCCCATCTCGGTGAGACCGAGATCCCTATCGGTGATACCGATTTGCCTAGGGTTTGTAGCAGTGGCTATGACATTTGAAACTCGGTGGCGCCGGATAGAATGAATCGGTGGGGCCGAGTTTGACTTTTGGTTTAGGTCATATGTGGATGTGGGAGGGTAGTTGAGGATTTTGGAGCATATCACTAAGCACTTTGAGCAAGCAAGCCATTAAGCAACACCTCATCCCTCCTTGATAGTATTGGCTTTTCCTATAGACTCAATGTGATCTTGGATCACTAAAATATAAAATATAGAGTCTTGAGCTTCAAGCTTGAGCCAAACTTTATGTCCTTAGAATTTTGAGGGATCCACTTTCCTCATCCATGCCATTCCATTCATTGAGCTTTTCCTGAAATATTAATCTTGGAATAATGTTAGCTCAATGAGCTATATGTTGTTAGCAATTACCAAAACCACCCAGGGATAGTTGTACTTTCAATCTCCCCCTTTTTGGTAATTGATGACAACATATAGATCAAAGCTTCGACAAATGATAATAAGAGTGAAAGATATTGTCGCTTTGAGAAGTATGTGAAAAGCAAGAGCTCCCCCTAAATTTGTGCATATCTTTAGATTTGCTTTGGACTGCAAATGCACAATGAGTTAGGATCATGGGTTACTCTTCCATGTCACATACATCTTGGTGGAGCGCTCAAAATGATAAGAATTAAATACATGCACTCATCACCAAGCAAAGTGAATGATCATATAAGGATAAGTAAGATAATATCATCTAACAAGCATAAGTGTAGCTTATGATCAACCACATGATCATCAATGTCTCACAGATAATAGCATAGTGTCTCTAGCAATCAAAAGACAAACAAAGTTCAACCACCAAAGCAAGAGAGAACAAAAGCAAACTCTCTCTCTCTCTCGAAGCCTATGATCTATACATTTTTCTCCCCATTTGGCAACAAGTTACCAAAAAGTTCATAGAAAATGCATAGCACTAAAATGTCTCTCAGGCTTGGTCTTCAGGTGGTGGTGTCCGGAGAACGCCAAGGACGAAGGCTTCACTCGAAGTAGATGGAGCTGATGGAGTTGGTGCTGGAGCTGGTTGCGCTAGAGCCGTAGCTGGTGCAGATGAAGTGACTCTAGTGTCTGTTACTGGCACTGCAGTTGATCTCTGAGCTCTAGGCACTCTCGCAAATGCATCAGTGGTTGTTCTACCCTTCCTCTCCTGCATGTCATCCTGTAGCTGCTCCACAACTGACTGAATCTCAGTTACTTTGACATCTAAATCATAGAATTTTTGTTCCACGATTCTTTCCAAGCTCTCCTGGTTTTGAGTCAGGGTGGCTAGTCCCTTCTCAATCCTCAGAGTTGATGATATCAAGTAACCAAGCTGGTCCTGCTTGCTTTTCAAAAAGTACTCAGATGCCTCCTCTTGAGTTGGCATCTTGGCAGCCTTCTCTTTCTTTGCTTTCTCCTTTTTCTCTTGAGCTTGTACTGATGATGGTTCATTCTCATTCATCACAACTTGATTGTCCTCAAAGTCAGGATAGATAGGCAAGTGTTCCTTATCCAACAAGTATGTGCCTGTGCCCATCTTTGAATTTATCAACTCCTGGATCTGTGGGGCATATCCACAACTTCTTTTCTGGTCAGCTGTAGTCCTCTTGATAGTCTCAACTATAAGGCTCATGACCTTGAACTTCTGTGGCACATCAAATATATGTAGCAAGTTAATTGCATGGCCTCCGATCATTTTGTGATCACCAAACTTGGGCAAGAGAGTGTGTCTAAGGATCCAATTGATTGTAGGCAGCCCTGACAGCAAGTGTTTTACTAACCCAAACTTGTGAGTCTCAAGATCATCTTCAGGAATCTCCTTGTACATGTTTGCCATAGAGTTGTGATCTATCTTCTTCTTGGCATAGACATCCAAGTCATCTTCTTCTTCCTTAGGAGCATTGATCAGATTTGCCCATTTCTCAATAGTTGAGTGGTACCTTGTACCTTCAGACATCCATACTATCCTGCCATCTGGATAGAAGTGTGTTGTGGAGTAGAATTGCATTATGAGCTCCTCATTCCACTTTGTGAGCTTCTTCCCAACAAAGTCTGCAACTCCACAAGCACTGAAGCTGTCAAACACACCAGGATAGTGTTCCTCATTTTCCTTGATATACTTCCAGTCGACCCACCTCATTTCACACACTATAGGCTTCTTGTCCAGTAGCACGGTCTCATAGAAATCTTGATGTTCCTTTGTGTGGAACCTGTAATCAATAGCAGTTCTTCTTCTTGTAGCATATGGGTCTGTCTCTCTCCATTTCCTCAGTCATGAGTCTCTCTTGATCTTCATGTTCTCAGCCACAGGATGAGCATCATTGTGGTCTGGAATCTTGGGTTTGAGCTTCCTCAGGACTTGTCCTTCATCATCTTCATCAGCAGCAACTTCGGGCACTAGGGCCTTGTTCTTCTCAGCAGCTGGTATACTCCTAGTATTCCTCTTAGGTGCACTCTTGGGCTTGGAGGCTGCTTTGGTTGCTTCTTTGGGCTTTGATGAAGCAGCCCCTGTCCTGATAGCATCACCCATAAGCTTTTGGGCCTTAGGTGCTGGTGCAGCAACCTCTTCTTCCTCTTCCTCTTCAGAATCTCTCATGATTGAGGATCTCCCAAGCACTCTAGCAGTGGTCTTTTTGATCCTCTTCTTCCCTTCTGCAGCAGCCTCTTTGGGTTGAGATTCCAAAGATGCTTGAGAGGAGGCTCTAGCTTTAGACATTGGCTGTCTCCCTGCTGACCTCTTGGTCTTCAGACCTGGCTTGGTTGAAGCAGCTGTGCCATATTTCTTCTTAAGCACTTTCTTCTTTGATGTGGCATCATCCTTAGTGGCCACATAGTCTTCATCCTCAGACTCTGAAGTTTTCTTCTTCCTTGTTCTGGTGGCAGCTTTGGGCAAGTTGCTTGGGGTGCTGCTGCTACCATCATCTGAACTGCTAGAGGGACTAGTGCTCTCACTCAGGTGAACCTGCTCCTTTGACCTGTTCTGGCTGTCACTCTGATCAGACATATTGCAAACACTGACAGCAGACCCTGTGAATAGATATAGATAAGATGGAGTGGATGAGCATCACAAAATGCGGAGGTTTTTGCAAAAGAATGAGTCAAAAACTTAGTTTTAGTTTTCCACAAAAAGCATTTCGGATCAATCGATTTGTAAACTCGGTGATACCGAAGCAGTTGTTGGAACCTAAACTAGTGAACTCGGTCAGACCGAGTCACAGTTCGGTGGCACTGAGACTGCTAGGGTTTCACAAAGTCCTGAACTCGGTCACACCGATTTGCAATTCTCGGTCAGACTGAAAATTACATGTGCAATGGCCTGAGACGAATCGGTGGTACCGAGTTCCACAACTCGGTGGGTCCGAGATGGTTTTGGCGGAAACCTAACCCTAGATTTTCAATTCAACTCTAATCTACGGAGTGTTTTGACTGGATAAGATCGTTTCAATCGTGGTAAGAATCATAATGAACACAATGTGCTATGAATCGGACGGGGATAGCACTGTGATCGAGTCCATACCCTAGTTCGGCGATGAACTCGCTACGGCGGCAACGGCGGGGAAGAATTCTATTGACGGCGGCGCAGACCAACGACAGGAGGCGGCTGGCGACGAGGAGGACGATCCAGAGACCCATGAGGCAGAGCGAGCTATGCGCGGGCGAACGGGTTTCGGAGAAATTTCCAAAATTTTGCCCGTGAGTATATATAGCCCGACCCTGTTGGTGTGACCGAGTGGAACAACTCGATGGCACCGAGATTCATAACTGCAAGTAGTTGCTGAAACTCGGTGTGACCAAAAGGTTCAAATCGGTTGCACCGAGATTGAAAACCTAGATCGACTTAGTGATCTCGGTATGACCGAAATGGAGGAATCGGTCTGACCGAAAAGCACAAAGAAGTTTTGTAAGTTTAAGTCTATGACGAATCGGGGACTTCGAGTGCTCCTCACACAGAGTGGTTCAAATCTGACTTGATCAAATTTGTGATGTAGCGTGAATAGAGTTTGAGACAAGAAAAGCATAGATAGCTAGAGAGGGTTCTTAGGCATTCTTGTCCATCCACTTGGCAAAAGAAAAGAAACCAATCAATCAAAACAACAAGTGGATGTCCTTGAATGAGTAAAATATGCAATCAACATGCTCACACAATAAAATGGCAATTGAAATATGTGGCAGAGCATGCACAACCAATTCTAGCATCTATCAAACAATCGGCGATGACTAGGTCATCTATATATGAGTATATTGACTTAGGCGTCAAATGAGAACATTTGATCATAGGTCATACTCATCGTTTAAGCACAAGTGGGGTTACCACTTTTACATAAAGCATTGTTGTGTTCACACCATTAGAGTTGCTTTAGCTCAATTCTTAGAGTAAAGCTCCCCCTAGATGTGAGATCCCCCCTAAGAGGGATGAACTAACCTTGGGTTTTGTCGATGATGACTTCATGTAGATGTTGAAGATGTGGATGCTCAATGTTGATGTAGATCATTTGGAGCTATCCATTGGAGTGAGTTGCACTTTCAATACCTACACGGGTAAGTCCCACAAGGAACAAACAAGGATATCCATAGACATAGAGTGATGCACACACAAGATGATGTCTATGAAAGCTTTTAGATTACCTTGTCCCTTGTCTTACCAACAAGAGGGTTTGTGACTCCTTGAACTAGTGCAATATGTGGAAGTTGATTGCACTTGTTCTTTCCAAGATGATAAGAGTGAAGTATGTTGGTGGAGTCACCCTCAAGAACTCTCTAGTTCTTCTTCTTCGGGATCCACACCATCTTGATGGGAATCCTCGGTGTTGTAGTTGTACTTGATGAAGTGGAACTTGAAGTAGTCTTGGGAACCCACTTGACCATGGTCTTAGGAGCTTCTTCAAATGCATCAATTTCCTCTTGAAGCTTGTCCTTGCCTTTTTGCTTGTGGTCTTGTGGTGGAAGATCATCTTGAGCTTGTGTCCCTTTGAGAGAAGTAGGATCATACTTCTATTGTTGAGGAACAAACTTCTTCTTGGGGTATTGATCTTCTTCCCACTCAACTCCATTGGCATTGAACTTTCGTTCAAAACCAACACCTTGATTCTTCCGGTGCCTTCCTTGCATGCGTACAATTTCCTCGAATTGCTTACTTCCGGCAAGGCTCTTGTAAACACATTTCTCTATAATTCCCTTCAATAAGCTATTTTCTTGCTCAAGTGTAACTTGTCTAAGAGAATCATTAGTGGAATCAAGAGAACTATTAGAAGCAACAATATTGGATTTAGCATGATTATTGTTACTACTAGAGGAAGAATCTTTCTTGTTCTTGTTACTAGACTTGACTTGAGGCATGTAAGTGGATAAGAGTAAACGCTTGGCAATGTAAGAAGAACTTTTCTTACGAAGATCATCATTGATTGCTTTTAAGAACTCATGCTCTTGGTCAAGGTTGAGCTTTTCAAAGCGTAATTTCTCATGAGTCCTTAAAAGTTCTCGATGATCTCCTAAGATAGTTTCATGAGCTAACTTAAGAGTGTTTAGTTCTTTAGTTAGAGACTCAATCTTCTCCTTATCATTGTCATTCGTTTTATCTTGATTAGCATGATTAATTGACGTTTCATCATAGTATTCATCACTAGAGTTGTTAACAAGTAAATCATCATCACCTAACAAGTCATCTTCATCACTATTGAAATCAACATACTCGGGGTGTGATACCTTTGGGCCTTTAGCCATGAAGCATGTTCCAACTCCTTCATTTGGTGAGTCAAATATGTCGTAGGAGTTGGTTGTCACAAGTGCTAGACCGGCAACACCTTCATCTTGAGTATATTCGGAGTCGGAGTGATAGCTTCTCTCGGAGTGGTTGTCAGAGTCGGAGCCGGATACCCATTCACCAACATGATCTTGATGTCTTCCTTTTGTGTAGCTCCTTGATGACTTGTCCTTTCTTTCCGAATCCTTGCTTCTCCGTGAGGGTCTTCGTTCATAACGATCATCTCTACTCCTTCTTTCTCTAGATGGTGATTCTTCTCTTCTCTTGTAGGGGGTGTACACTCATTGGAATAGTGTTCGGGCCTTCCACAATTGTAGCAGTTTTGCTCTCGACTAGAAGATCTTTTGTCATTGTAGGACCTTGACTTGGAGCTTCTCTCTTTGCTTATACTCTTGTAGTACTTTTTGAAGTTCTTCACCATTAAGCTCAATTCTTCATTGAAGGTTTGTTTCTCACTCGATGATGTGGGGGCTTCACATGAGGCTTTGCAAGCACCACTTGATTTGTTGTGAAGTTCCTCTTTATCCTTGAGTGACATATCATGAGCAATAATTCTTCCGATGACTTCCGTTGGCTTGAGATCTTTGTAATTGGGCATCATTTGGATCAATGTGCACACGGTATCATATTTTCCATCCAAGGCTCTTAGGATCTTCTTGATGATGAATATTTCGGTCATCTCTTCACTCCCTAAGCCGGCAATCTCATTTGTGATAAGAGCAAGCCTAGAGTACATTTCAGCGACACCTTCACCATCCTTCATTTTGAACTTGTCAAGTTGACTTTGAAGCACATCCAATTTCGATTCCTTGACGGAGTCGGTACCTTCGTGCATATCAATCAAAGTATCCAAAATTTCCTTTGCATTCTCAAGACGGCTAATTTGTTGAATTCTTCGGGGCACAATCCGTTGAAGAGGATATCACAAGCTTGAGCGTTGTATTGCAGCATCTTCAACTCTTTCGCGGTAGCTTCACGGTTTGGTTCTTTCCCATCAAAGAATTCACCTTGCAAGCCAATACACACAATATCCCAAACGGCGGGGTTATGTCCAAGAATATGCATTTTCATCTTATGCTTCCAACTAGCAAAATTAGTGCCATCAAAGTAAGGACCTCTACGGTGATAATTTCCCTCGCTAGATGCCATACTCTCCTAAGTTGTCAAACCAAGGCTATGATCACCAAAATCTATGGAAATCAAAGCAAATGGAGACTAAAGCTCTGATACCACTTGTAGGATCAAAAGTATGTCTAGAGGGGGGTGATTAGACTACTTGACCAAATAAAAATCTAGCCTTTTTCCAATTTTAGTTCTTGGCAGATTTTAGCTATCTTAGCACAAGTCAAGCAATCTCCACACAATTCAAGCAAGCATGCAAAAGAGTATATGAGCAGAGGAAAGTAAAGCATGCAACTTGCAAGAATGCAAAGGGAAGGGTTTGGAGGATTCAAACGCAATTGGAGACACGGATGTTTTGTCGTGGTATCGATAGGTGGTGCTATCGTACATCCACGTTGATGGAGACTTCAACCCACGGAGGGTAACGGTTGCGCGAGTCCATGGAGGGCTCCACCCACGAAGGGTCCACGAAGAAGCAACCTTGTCTATTCCATCACGACCGTCGCCCACGAAGGACTTGCCTCACTAGCGGTAGATCTTCACGAAGTAGGTGATCTCCTTGCCCTTACAAACTCCTTGGTTCAACTCCACAATCTTATCGGAGGCTCCCAAGTGACACCTAGCCAATCTAGGAGACACCACTCTCCAAAAAGTAACAAATGGTGTGTTGATGATGAACTCCTTGCTCTTGTGCTTCAAATGATAGTCTCCCCAACACTCAACTCTCTCTCACAGGATTTGGATTTGGTGGAAAGAAGATTTGAGTGGAAAGCAACTTGGGGAAGGCTAGAGATCAAGATTCATATGGTTAGAATGGAATATCTTGACCTCAACACCAATGTAGGTGGTTCTCTCTCAGAAAATGTGTATTGGAAGTATAGGTATGTTCTGATGGCTCTCTCCACGAATGAAGAGTGGGTGGAGGGGTATATATAGCCTCCACACAAAATCTAACCCTTACACACAATTTTCCAAACTCGGTGGGACCGAATGGTTAAACTCGGTCGGACCGATTCAGCAAACCTAGTGACCGTTAGGATTTTCGGTGGGACTGAGATACAACTCGGTAGGACCGATATGGTTAGGGTTAGGGCATAACGTAATCTCGGTGTGACCAATTACACAAACTCGGTGGGACCGATTTTTGGTAATAAGCTAACCAGAGAGTTGGTCAGGTAAACTCGGTGGGACCGATTCGCTCATCTGGTGAGACCGAAATGTTACAAAAGGGAAACAGAGAGTTTACATTGCAATCTCGATGGGACCGATCGCTCATCTCGGTAAGACCGAAACGTTACGAAGGGAAACAGAGAGATTACAATCCCATCTCGATGAGACCGAGATCCCTATCGGTGAGACCGATTTGCCTAGGGTTTGTGGTAGTGGCTATGACATTTGAAACTCGGTGGCGCCGGATAGAAAGAATCGTTGGGGCCGAGTTTGACTTTTGGTTTAGGTCATATGCGGATGTGGGAGAGTAGTTGAGGATTTTGGAGCATATCACTAAGCACTTTGAGCAAGCAAGCCATTAAGCAACACCTCATCCCTCCTTGATAGTATTGGCTTTTCCTATAGACTCAATGTGATCTTGGATCACTAAAATATAAAATGTAGAGTCTTGAGCTTCAAGCTTGAGCCAAACTTTTTATCCTTAGAATTTTGAGGGATCCACTTTCCTCATCCATGCCATGCCATTCATTGAGCTTTTCCTGAAATATTAATCTTGGAATAATGTTAGCTCAATGAGCTATATGTTGTTAGGAATTACCAAAACCACCCAGGGATAGTTGCACTTTTAGAAACAAGAGCAAAAGAGTTCGTAAAAGTTTTTCTTTTTCACTTTAAGTTTATCAACTGAGTTGATTGATGACAAGCAAAGGTTTAAGCTTGGGGGCGTTGATACGTCTCCAACGTATCTACTTTTCCTAACGTTTTTCCTCTTCATTTGGACTTTAATTTGCATGATTTGAATGAAACTAGCCCTGGACTGACGTTGTTTTCAGCAGAACTACCATGGTGTTGTTTTTGTGCAGAAATAAAAGTTCTCGAAACGGAACGAAACTTTGCGCGGACTTTTTATACAATAATGGAGAATTTATGGAGCCAAGAGACACCTAAGGGGGCACCTGGGTGGTCACAACCCACCAGGGCGCGCCTGCCCCCCCCCCCACCCCATGTGCGCCTAGGTGGGTTGTCCCCACCTGGTGGCCCCGCAGACTGTGAAACCGACGCTATAAAATCCTATTTTTCTAGAAAAAATCAGGGCGAAAGAATTATCGCGATCCATGAGACGGAGCTGCCATCACCTTTTGTTCTTCATCGGGAGGCCAGATCTAGAGTCTGTTTGGGGCTCCGGAGATGGGTATCTTTGTTCTTCATGATCACCAACCCTTCTCCATTGCCAATTCCATGATTCTCCCCACCGGGAGTGAGTAATTCCTTCGTAGGCTCGCTGGTCGGTGAGGAGTTGGATGAGATTCATCTTGTAATCCACTTAGTTTTGTTAGGGCTTGATCCCTAGTATCCCCTATCTTCTGAGATTGATGTTGCTATGACTTTGCCATGCTTAATGCTTGTCACTTTGTGCTCGGGTGCCATGATTTCAGATCTGAACCATTTATGTTATCGCTATTGTATCCATGTTCTAGATCCGATCTTGCAAGTTATAGTCACCTACTACGTGTTATGATCCGGCAACCCCGGAGTGACAATAGTCAGGACCACTCCCGGTGATGACCATAGTTTGAGGAGTTCATGTATTCACCATGTTTTAATGCTATGTTCCAGTTCTCTATTAAAAGGAGGCCTTAATATCCCTTAGTTTCCAATTGGACCCCGCTACCACGGGAGGGTAGGACAAAAGATGTAATGCAAGTTCTTTCCGTAAGCACGTATGCCTATTTACGAAATACATGCCTACATTATATTTATGAACTGGATCTAGTGCTGCATCGCCCTAGGTTATGATTGTCACATGATGAATATTATCCAACAAATCAACGATCCAATGCCTACGAATTTCTATCATATTATTTCTGCTAAGTTACTACTGCTATCATTACTATTGCACTTGCTACAAAACTACTGCTATCATTGTTACTCTTGCTATTTCTATTTCTACTACTATCAAACCTATCATATTACTGTGATACTGATCATCTTGCTGCAGATAATTAATCTCCAAGTGTGACTGAATTGACAAGTCAGTTGCTAATACTTACAAATATTCTTTGGCTCCCCTTGTGTTGAATCTATAAATTTGGGTTGAATACTCTACCCTCGAAAACTGTTGCGATCCCCTATACTTGTGGGTTATCACCTACATATTATTGAGTCCACTCCTAGCATGCCTTTTCCAGTCAGTCTCCCCTCATACCGTGATTGAGGGCGACCAATCTTCTTAAGGTCAGGAATGAAGTCAACACAAAACCCAATGACCATCGCTGTTTGTTGGCCCGCGGAGATGCTTCCTTCTGGCCTGGCACGGTTATGAGCATATTTATTTAAGACTCCCATGAACCTGTCAAAGGGGAACATATTGGGTAGAAATACAGGGCCCAGAATGGAAATCTCGTCGACTAGATGAACTAGGACGTGCATCATGATATTGAAGAAGGATGGTGGGAAGACCAGCTCGAAACTGACAAGACATTGCACCAAATCACTCCTTAACCTTGGTAGGAGTTCTAGATCAATTACCTTCTGAGAGATTGCAATGAGTAATGCACATAGCTTCATAATGGCTAATCGAACATTTTACGGTAGATGCCCCTCAATGAAACCAGAAGCAGTTGCATCATAATCACGTGGCAGTCATGAGAATTTAGGTTCTGGAACTTTTTCTCTACCATATTTATTATTCCCGTTATATTCGATAGGAAGCTAGACTGGACCTTCATACTGAGCAGGCACTCAAAGAAGATTTCCTTCTCTTCTTTGGTAAGAGAGTAGCTGGCAGGACCTTCATACTGCTTTGGAGGCATGTCGTCTTTTTTGTGCTCACGTTGCTAGTCCTCCCATTCCTCCGGTGTATCTTTTGTCCTCCCATACACGCCCAAGAAGCCTAGCAGGTTCAAGTAAAGATTCTTCGTCATGTGCATCATGTCAATTACAGAGCGGACCTCTAAGTCTTTCCAATACGGTAGGTCCCAAATATAGATTTCTTCTTCCACATGGGTGCGCGTCCCTCAGCGTCATTCGAAACAGATAGTCCGCCGGGACTCTTTCCAATGGTTACATGTAAATCATTGACCATAGCAAGTATTTGATCACCAGTACGGATGGCGGGCTTCTTCCAGTGATCCTCCTCGCCTTTGAAATTCTTGCCTTTCTTTCGACATTGATGGTTGGTCGAAAGAAATCGACGATGTCCCAGGTACACATTCTTCCTACATTTGTCCAAATATATACTTTTGGTGTCATCTAAACAGTGCGTGCATGTGTGCTATCCCTTGTTTGTTTGTCATAAAAGGATACCGAGAGCTGGCCAATCATTGATGGTTACAAACAGCAATGCATGTAGGTCAAATTCCTCCTGGTCATGCTCATCCCACACAGGTACACCTTTTCCATTCCACAGCTGTAAAAGTTCTTCAACTGATGGCCCTAGGTACACATCAATGTCGTTGTCGGGTTGCTTAGGGCATGGGATGGTCACTATCATCATAATGAACTTCTGCTTCATGCACAACCAAGGAGGAAGGTTATAGATACATAGAGTCATGGGCCAGGTGCTATGATTGTTGCTCTGCTCCCCAAAAGGATTAATGCCATCCACGCTTAAACCAAACCATATGTTCCTTGCCTCACCTACAAAGTCCCCCCATGTTCTCTCGATTTTTCTCCACTCCAACCCGTCAGCGGGTGCTCTCAACTTCTTGTCTTTCTTACGGTCCTCTTTGTGCCATCGCATCAACTTGGTATGCTCTTTGTTTCTGAACAGACATTTCAACCGTGGTATTATAGGAGAAAACCACATCACCTTGGCAGGACCCTCTTCCTGGAGCGCTCCCCCTCAACATCACCAGGGTCATCTTGTCTGATCTTATATCGCAATGCACCGCATATCGGGCATGCGTACAAATCCTCATACGCACCACGGTAGAGGATGCAGTCATTAGGGCATGCATGTATCTTCTGCACCTCCAATCCTAGAGGGCATAGAACCTTCTTTGCTCCGTATGTATTGTCGGGCAATTCATTATCCTTTGGAAGCTTATTCTTCAATATTTTCAGTAGCTTCTCAAACCTATTGTCAGATACACCATTGTCTACCTTCCATTGCAGCAATTCCAGTGTGGTACCGAGCTTTGTGTTGCCATCTTCGCAATTTGAGTACAACCCTTTTTTGTGATCCTCTAACATGCGAGCGAACTTTAACTTATCCCTTTCACTTTGGCATTGGCTCTTTGCATCAACAATGACCCGGCGAAGATCATCATCGGGCACATCGTCTGGTTCCTCTTGATCTTCAGCTTCCCCCATTGCAGCATCACTGTACTCAGGGGGCGGATAGTTGGCATCATCCTCTTCTTCTTTGTTGTCTTCCATCATAACCCCTCTTTCTTCGTGCTTAGTCCAAACATTATAGTGTTGTATGAAACCCTTCTCAAGCAGGTAGATGTGAAGGGTTTTCGAGTCAGAGTAAGACTTCGTATTCCCATAGATAGGGCATGGACAACACATAAAACCATTCTGCTTGTTTGCCTCAACCACTTCGAGAAAATTATGCACGCCCTTAATGTACTCGGAAGGTGTGTTTGTCACCATACATCCATTGTCGGTTCATCTGCGTGCATTATATATAATTAAGCGTGTCAAAAACCATTATAGAACATCAGGAATAGAGAAGTGACCAAATTAATAGAAGTTCATAATCACATTAAAACCAAAGTACAGTAGTGATCAAATGTTATTACTGAAAAAATAAATACATAAAGTTCATATATAATTTTCATTGAACAACATATAGCTCTCTAGAGCATTTAATTAAACCATACAATGAAACTATGTAAAAAATTTAAATGCAATAACAAATGCAATCATAATCACAACTAAGGTAACAATTGATCCAACGACATAATGATACCAAGCCTCAGTATGAATGGCATATTTTCTAATCTTTCTAAGCTTCAAGCGCATTGCATCCATCTTGATCTAGTGATCACCGACGACATCCGCAACATGCAACTCCAATTTCATCTTACCCTCCTCAATTCTTTTCAATTTTTTCTTCAAGTAATTGTTTTATTTTTCAACTAAATTTAACCTCTCGACAAGAGGGTCGGTTGGAATTTCCGGTTCACATACCTCCTAGATAAAAACATCTATGTCATGTTGGTCGGCATAATTGTCATAAACACTAAATGAAACAAATAGTTATAAAAGATATATAATATATACCGCATCCGAATCATAGACAGGACAAGGGCCGACGGGGGCGGATACCAAAACCATCGCACTATATAATAACAAACGATAATAAAAGTAAGAAAATTATACAAGTATCTATCTAAATCATACAAGTAAGAATTTTTTCGTTTAGAAAGAAGATAAGAACAGGAGGCTCACCACGGTGGTGCCGGCGACGAGATCGGCACGGGGCAGTGAGGAGGGGACGGGACAGGACGGACCGCCAAACCTAGACAAATTTTGAGAAAAATGGAGCTTGGACAAGGAGCTTCGAGAGAAGAAAGCTTAAGTGTGGCTCGGGCATTTCATCGAACACCTCATGTGCATAGGAGGTGAGCTAGAGCAACACACACATCTCCCACAGCCGGCCAAAGAAACAGAGCAGTGGCTCTGTTCGCGGGCAGGGGCGGGTGTATATATAGGGATCTCTTTATTCCCGGTTGATGGCTAGAACCGGGACAGAAGACTGACATTTGGTCCCGGTTCCAGCCACCAACCAGGACTAAAGATGTTGGGCCAGGAGCAAGGCCCATTGGTCCCGGTTCGTGTCTGCAACCGGGACCAAAATTGTCAGATGAACCGGGACCAATGGCCCCCGAGGCCCGGCCGGCGCTCTGGCCTCATGAACCAGAACTGATGCCCCTGTTGGTCCCAGTTCGTGAGTGAACTGGGATTAATGCCCTTACCCGGACCTCAACCAAAGCCCTATTTTCTACTAGTGGAAGAGCATGAGCTAGAACATGTAGTTGCGAAGGATCTCGTGCGAGATATGCTGTTACCAACAATCCGTGAAGATTACCCTTGCATACCACAAAAAAATTCTAGAAGGTGTCAAGAAGGCCCTGCCAGAGCAACAGGCCGAAATTGAAAGTCTGAAATTGGGCATGTTATATCTGCATAACCATCTTGAATCAATGAACACTGCCCCCGTAGAGCAAACAACAAGAACCTGACCCATCCTATGATATGTGAGCAACACAACTAAGTCATATGTGCTTAGTTTTCATTTTGCAGCTGTGGCTGATGGTTTGATATTGTAATGTCTTGTACAGTCTGTTTAACAATTGTTAAGGTTGTGGTTTACTAAAAGCAGTGATTGCTGAATTTGGATCAAAACTCAAATTTTGCACAAATTCATATTAAATTTATTTTAAGAAATCAATATTGTATCAAAATGTGACCACCAATTACAATATAATATGAATTGAGTACGCCAAAGTACTATGACGGTCATGAACGGCGTCAAAAGTGTATGGTCCACATCTAAGAAGCCATGTCACCCACGTATGGACCCGCCCGCCAGCATCCACGTCAGCACAATAATGGGCCCACATGTCAGAACCATTGACCGGTCAGACGACACATCGTCACCAAAAAACAACGTCTGGTCCCACATGTAAGCATCCACGTCAGCATCTTCTAGGCCCATATGTCAGCAGCGTTGAGCGGAAACTGACGCCGAGTTATTACTAACGGGAGCATCAGCGATAAAACCCACGGTGGACCCACACTGCACCCCACGATGAGCGGCGGGCAGTGCGCAGATTGGATGGTTTCCCCCATGGATGGTGCCCCACCCGACGACACGCCCCTAGGATTCTCTGCAACAGCGAAGGTGGGCGAAGCCTACAGTGAAACGACAACCGAGCATAGAGGATCCACTCAAGCCACGGCTAGGTGGTGGGGCGCTCTGGCTGGGGATTTGATAGAAAAGGTCCCTAGCGGGATCGATGGAAGTTGTGATTAGCGCCAGGGTGGGATCATAATCATGCCGCATGACAACTGTCTCTGGGCGGCAGGCGGCTGAAGGGGAATCGGGAACGCTCTGATTCGTTGACCGCGCTCCTGCTTGGTGAGGCCATCAGCAACAGGGGGGCCTTGATTTTTATTTTTTGTTTCGACTTTCTCGAATGCTTGATACATTGTACTATTAAAGATGGATGCGTGCATCACAATAAGGCTGCTTGTAATGGGTAGTATCATAAGTTAGTATTATGCATATGATACTAGTGTGTGATATTATCTCCCTAATGCATAGTATCATGTACTAGTATCATAGATGACTTTATTTATTGCCATGCAAGACACATAGTAGCATTGCATTTATTATAATACGGTATCATGATATGATACTCAACCATCTCTTTCTTCATTTAATGTTATGTCACATCATCAAAATTGTCTACTTGGCATGCATGATACTACTACCTCTCTCTCAGTTTACAGGGCGTGCGCGTGCCTTTAGGTCGTCAATTTGACCAACCTAATACAAGTCATATATTACAAAAAATATATCAATATAAACTTCAGATGTTCTATTTTCAAACCGTATAATTTTTGTGTTATATAGTTTATATTAAGGTGATAAAATTGACAACCTAGATATACGTGTAGGACTTGTAAACTGAAACGGGGTAGTACCTATGATACTCCCATTACGACCAGCCTAATGCAGTGGCCGACGCAATCCCCTTGTTGAAAGAAAACACACATTTACTGGCAAACTGAATATTCTCGTCATAAATATAACATAGTGACATTCTACTTCCCTATACACGTGTGCATGCATGCATGCCATTATGTGGTCGAAACAAAAGTTGTTACTAGCAAGCTACAAGTTTGTGTGATGTAAATTGGAGATTTCTTGAGAGATTTCATTTCTCGTGCAATGCGTGGTCATACCCTATAATACATACAGCCTAAATTCTAAAAAGTGCATACGCACTAATTAGAGGAAACGAGCGGCCGGTCTTACACACGCATGCACGTAGTTTTGTGGTCTAAATTTTGTCTTTATTCGTGATGTGGCATGTACTAATAGGATGGTCACATGGGCAAGACACCACATTATTTCATGGATGCGCATGTCCATTTATTCAGGTTTTCAAATTTTTAAAAAACTATATCTTTTAAACCGTGCTTCGGAATTTAGATCCGTTTTCAATATTGGAATCCTCGCGACTAGATCTTTGAAACTAGATCCCGCATGGGTATGTTTTGATGAAATTTTTTTCATGCCAACTTTGATGATATATTGTGCAACTCTATTACTGTATTGTGCAACTTTATTACTATATCGTGCAACTTTTTTCCAAAACTAATGTTTGGAGCTACACCTTCCTATGAGGTTGCAATCTAGCAACCACGACAACTTTGATGTGCAACTAGTCTATTGCCTCGACGAAAGTCGATGTGCAACCTCCTCTTGTAATGTAGTCTAGTTGCACACACATTGATGTTTAGTTGGTTTGTAATATAGTCTAGTTGCACACACATTGATATTTAGTTGGCTTGTAATATAGTCTAGTTGCACACACATTGATATTTAGTTGGCAGTTGGCAGGAAGACTAGTTGCACACACATATGCTCAGTTGGCTTGTAATTTAGTCCAGTTGCACACACATTGATGTTTAGTTGGCAGAACACTAGTTGCACACATATATGCTCAGTTGGCGCGGCAATGTAGTCTAGTTACACACACATTGATGTTTAGTTGGCAGGACTTTTTTGGTACACACATATGCTCAGTTGGCGCGGCAATCTAGTCTAATTGCACACAAATTGATGTTTAGTTGGCAGGAAGACTAGTTCGTCGAAACATCCCCATGTGGGATCTAATTTCGAAGAGCACGTCACGAGGATTTCAGCGATGAAACGGATCTTAACTCCCACACACGGATTAAAAGTTATGCTTTTTTTAATTTTTGAAACTACGAATTAAATACACCAAAGAATAAAACGCATGCACCGAAGGAATGGCTGTGCAGACATTTAATGATCAGGTGAAAAGCTTTCTTAATTAGGATGGTTAATTAGAAAGAGGGATAAAAAAAATTCTTAAAATAGCCGGCCGCCATGCAGGGCTAACGGGCAGCTGTTTGCCCGCTAGACGCGTCCTACATACAGAAGGCGCTTTACATGGTAAGCATGCAAGGGTGCGGTGTTTGTTGGAGAAACTTGTATGCTTCTGCATAAACTGACAAACAACCTGTCTTGCACTAAAAAGAGTGAAACGTATGGGTTTCTGCATGCCCGCAACTGACTTGTTCCTTCACATGAGATTAACCACAATGCAAGAAAAGGGTTGCAAAAACATCTGGTTAATTAATTGAAGTGATGATTAAATCACCTGTAGCTGTGAAATATACTCCTCCGCTTTACAGTACACTAATATCAAAAACGCTATTATATTATGGGACGAAAGAAATATCATTTTTGCACCATCTGAATCATCACCATCTTGGTGTATTTGAAATGGAACAGTTGAAGCAGACCTTACTTAAACAACATGTCGACAGTGTATATATTACTGCTAGGCGCTAGCTAGGAAGAAATTTAAATAGATTTGTTGATGGCAAATTCAACACTCAATTTAGCATGCATTTCTTTCTGACATGGACGATCTGAAATTCTGGATCAAGAAGACAGGAAATGCACATCAAAAAACAAATTAAGAACGAAAGCCTCAATTAAAACATGGATCGAAAGGATCTAATTAGGGGGTGAGGATAATGAGCTAGCTCAATTAGCAATCCCATTGCAGCTGCTCCATGCCATTGCCAGCGGCGCCGCAAAATAATCCGCACGACTCCATCAGCTCAAGGTCGAACGCCGCCGTTGTACCGGCGGAGCCGTACACTTCCGAAGAGACGTCCATCATATCCAGTCCCTTGCCACCTGAGCTACCGCCGTTGATCAATGGCGGCGGCGGGGGTCCAAGTCGAACTACCTCTTCCAGCCCCAACCCATGCTGTTGTCGATGCTCATGTGCCATTTCGATCCCGGGACCCATTCCTGGTTCGACAACTGTGGCCCACATTGCGGCCGTCTCGTCCATGAACGCCGCCACGCCCGGGTTGAAGACGTTGCCGTTGGGCATGCCGGCCGCGTACTCCATGGAAGACGACGAATTAGAAGAGCCATTCATGAAGTCCATGGAGGCGTGGACGCCCGCGGCGGTCTGATCCCTGAAGCTCAGGAGTAAACCACCGCCGTTGTTGTGGACGTACGGGTAGCCCTGCTGCATGGCCAGCGCAGCTTGGTGACCGCGCTCGTGCTGCCCCATCAGCATGCCAGGGTTATGGACGTCGTACAAACCCGGCGCAACCGTGGCAGCGTCGTAGATCGCCTTGGTCGGGGAGCTGATGGTGAACAGCGGCGTGGCGCAACCGTTCCGGTTTCCATTGGGAGAATGGAATTGGGCGCCTGCAGCAGGGTTGTTGCTAGAGTTGCTGCTGGAGCCGGTGGCGCCATGTGCATGGAGGAGGTTCTTGGATGCCGGGAGCAGGTTGTGGGTCTTGGGGTCGAGACCCTGCGCGATGAGCTTCTTCTTGATGCACGAGTTCCAGAAGTTCTTGACCTCGTTGTCTGTGCGGCCCGGCAGATGCTTGGCGATCTGTGCCCACCTGCATGCCATGGATGCGATGCGATTCAACAAGTCGGATCAATCGTGTCATGCAGCAACCTAGATTGAGCCAGACGCATGTATGTATGTATACCGGTTGCCGAGGATGCGGTGGACGTCGAGGATGGTGCGCTCCTCCTGCTCGGAGAAGGTGCCGCGCTTCAGGTCCGGGCGGAGGTAGTTGATCCACCGGAGCCGGCAGCTCTTGCCGCAGCGCTGCAGCCCTGAACAACGAGGAGAAAGATCGATACGGTTCAGATCCGCGATCTAGAATTCGAGATGGATGGACGGAGAGAGACTACTAATGCGTACCGGCGTTCTTGGGGACGGCGCTCCAGCAGCTGTGGCCGTGCGCCGTGATGTACCTGAGGAGCTTCTCGTCCTCCTCTGGGGACCATAGCCCCCGCTTCACCTTCTGCTTGCTGCAGCAGTGGTGCCCCATGGCCACCGCCGCAGGCCGCCTGAGCCTGACCTAGCTGCTAGCCGAATCGTCCCTCTCCTCGTCCTCTCTCACGCATACACACGCTCGCAGGCAGAAATTCAGGCAAATGCTGTCTCGGTCAATTGAGCTTTATGCCGCTGTGTGTGGAGGAAGGGAACACCAAATAAAGTTTGTCCATTGTCTCATCCATCGGAAAAGGTTGGAGGAAGTTTCAATTCACCAGGTGACTAAGAGAGTAGCAACAGTGAACGCCTAGCAACCAACTCTCTCTCTCTCTCTCTCCAAGTGCAAATCATGAGCTAGCGTTGCTAAAACTTGTGACGCTAGGCTACATGGAAGCGGCCGGACGGGACTTGAAACACAAGAGAAGAGCAGGTCGATTTATCGAAACGCACGCATGTCCTCTGTCGGTGCGCCTATAGCGTACTCATGGCTAGCAAACATCGACAGCGACACTCTCTGTCATTGTTGCAGGCATATATGCCATTTAATTACTGAATTTATCTGGTTCGGTTTACTCTTTGTATACATATACGTGTTAGTTAATACTCAAAATCTAAAAAGTGGTCGCGCGCTAATTGACGAGAACGAGCGTCCGGCCTTCTTATCCATATATGAGTTGTTTTTTGTCTGCTAGTGTATATCGCTATCAGCATTTAATGTATTCACACTAGTTAATCTGATTTGAAAAAAACAGTTTCACGTATAATTATTTTGGTTTTTTAAATTTTTAAAAAGTCATATCTCTCAAACCGCGCGTTGGAATTCAGATCCGTCTTCATTGTTGAATTCTTTACGGCGACATCTTTAAAATTAGATCCCGCATGAGTATGTTTCGACGAAATTTTTTTGATGCCAACTTTCGCGCTATATTGTGCAACTTCAGTACTGCTTTGTGCAACTTTAATACTGCATGGTGCAATTTTTTTCAAACCCAGTTTTTTGGAGCTGCATCGACAATGTTTATAGTTGCACACATAGTAGTCCTAGTTGGCACATGCACGACCACAGAGCTGCACAATCTGGTCCGCATAGTCGCATATGAATTGTCATAGCTTGTAATGTAGTCTAGTTACACACACATTGATGTTTAGTTAGCATGTAATGTAGTCTAGTTGCGCACATATTGATGTTTAATTGACGGGACACTAGTTGCACACATATGCTCAGTTGGCTTGTAATTTAGTCTAGTTGCACACGTATTGATGTTTTAGTTGGCAGGACACTAGTTGCACACACATATGTGCAATTAACGTGGCAATGTAGTCTAGTTGCACATAAATTGATATTTAGTTGGTAGGACTAGTTACACACATATATGCTCAATTGACGCGGCAATGTAGTCTAGTTGCACACACATTGATGTTTAGTTGACAGAAGGACTATTGGCACGCGCATATGCTTAGTTGGCGCGGCATGTACTCTAGTTGCACACATATTGATATTTAATTGGCAGGAAGACTAGTTTGTCGAAACATCCCCATATGGGATCTACTTTTAAAGAGCACGTCGCGAGGGTTCCAACGGTGAAAACGGATCTTAATTCCGAAATGCGATCTAAAATTTATGACTTTTTAAAATTTTGAAAACCTAAAATAAATGCGTTCATATCTGTTCACATGTTTGTTTTGTAGTACTTTTTTTGGCACGTGGTACTTTTTCTCATTAGAAATGTTTTTATCAATTGGAAGGGACAAATTATTACCTTTTATGGATTAGGGACTAAAATTGTCTATTTTAGACCGGCCGCTCAGGACGACTAGCGAGCAACCGGCCGCTCACTAGAGCGGTCCTATAACAATTAGGGGATAACAAATTGCTATTTTAGGCCGGCCGCGCATGCAGGCCACCGAGCAGCTAGCCGCTACGTAGACTCGTCCTAGTTAATATACTGTTACTCCCATCAGTTTTCTCAAAGCTGTCGTTTTTGGACAAAAGGAACATCTAACTTTTGAAGAAAGTTCTGATTGAGCTCCTCAAGCAAACCTTTCTCCTTGAGCTTCACACATCCGCTCCGCCCCCCTCCACCCGGTGGATTATCACTACTAGGGAAAAGCCTATACACAGAATCTTACCAGCAGCGCGCTTTAAAATCAGGCGCTGCTGCTAAGTAGCAGTAGCGCGGGTTTTTAACCCTCGCTACTACTAAGTTGATAGCAGTAGCGCTGGTTCTTTACCCTCGCTACTACTAGGCGGTCTCTACCGTGCCCCCAGGGACATGCCATAGTAGTAGCGCGGGTTTTTAACCCTCGCTACTACTAAGTTGATAGCAGTAGCGCTGGTTTTTACCCCTCGCTACTACTAAGCGGTCTCTACCGTGCCCCTTGGCCATGCCATAGTAGTAGCGAGGGTTATAAACCCGCGCTACTACTAAGTTTTTACCCCTCTCTACTACTAAGAGGTCTCAACCGTGCCCCTCCGGGACATGCCATAGTAGTAGCGAGGGGTAAAATCCCTCGCTACTACTAAAGGTCCCATTTTGAAACTCTACCCCCCCCCCCTGGATCGCCTTTTCGGTTTTGTAAAAAGCAAAAGGAAATGATAAAAACTTCAAAAATTAAAATCCTTCGAGATGTAGTTATGTTACTACATCTACTAGTTAGGAAAATTTAAAAACTTAAATTTGGATATGTTTTGCAAAAAGTGTAGGGAAAATGTAAAACAGTTATAACTTTTGCATACGATGTTAGAAAAAAACGTATAATATATCAAAATGTTTCAAAAATTAAAATCCTTCGAGATGTAGTTATGTTACTACATCTACTAGTTAGGAAAATTTAAAAACTTAAATTTGGACATGTTTTGCAAAAAGTGTAGGGAAAATGTAAAACGGCTATAACTTTTGCATACGATGTCAGAAAAAATGTATAATATATCAAAATGTTCAGCACGAAAATCCGCATATGATGGAGACTGCCTACGGCCTGTTTGCAAATTTTTAGAATCCTCAAATTCTAAAAGGAAAAAAGTTATGCTCAAATTTCAGTTTTTTTTAGTTTTGGTCAAATCTGGTCAAACTGTAGTCAAACTACTTATTCAAGAAGTATTAGTGTTACTAAATAATTATTCAAGAATATTAGTGTTACTAAATAATTATTTTAGTTTTTTGGAATTTTGGTCAAATCTGGTCAAACTGTGGTCAAACTTTGGTCAAAATGTGGTCAAACTCCTTATTCAAGAAATATTAGTGTTACTAAATAATTATTGTTTTTTAGAACAATAGTTTTAAACTCAAACAGCGAAATGTGTGACTTCATGCTCAAGCTAAACTCCCAAGGGTTAATAGGATTGACATCTTACAATTGTCAGGAAAACAACAAGTGCAGACTTGGAATCGAGGGAGAATAGAACCCGGAAGTTAAGCCTGCTCAGGCTGGAGTAGTGAGAGGATGGGTGACCTTCCAGGAAGTTAGATGATTTGAAATGATGAGGGGTGATTAGAGATTAAATTGAGCAGCGATGAGGGTGATTAGAGATTAGAGGTTAAAATAATTCATAAATTTGAAAATTTGCGCAAAAAATTTGAAAAAAAATTCCGCGGGTTAGTAGTAGCACGGGTTTTTACCCACGCTACTACTAACGGATGTAGTAGTAGCGCGGGTGGCACCCGCGCTGCTGCTATACGTTAGTTGTAGCGCCTTATTAGTAGCGCCGGCCCCCGCGCTGCTAATAGGCCCAAAACCCGTGCTGCTGCTAGGCTTTTCCCTAGTAGTGTATCCTTGGAGATTTCAACTTCTTAGGCACCCCTCCGAAAAAAACACCACCACCTTCCACCAAGCCGAAGCTGACATGTTCAACGATTTTATCAACAGTAACGCCCTTATCTAGCTCCCTCTGCTTGACTGTAATTTCATCTGGTCTAGTAAAAGGGACGAACCAATGCTTGAAAAGTTGGATAGAGTCTTTATTAACAATGCTTGGGATCTCCTCTTTCCTAACTCTACCCTGGCCTCCCTAACGCGCTTCGTTTCTGACCATGTCCCCCTGCTCATTTCAATCGACACATGCATCCCTCGCCTCGCCCTTTTTCGTTTTGAACTTAGATGGGTTGTCAGGCCAGACTACAGACCCTTAATTCAAAACGCCTGGGCCTCGGCCCACCCTCGTTCAAACGCCGCCCTAGCCCTGGCTTCTGCCCTTAAGCGCTCCCGGACTGCTTTAAAAATATGGCGTCGAAACTCGATCCCTCTTAACACCCTTGAGCGGAACTGCAAAACTGTCATCAACGTCCTTGATATCCTTGAAGAAACCCGTCTTCTGTCCACCCAGAGCTCAACTTGCGCCGCGTTATTATCAAAGTTCTTCAACGGACGCTAAGGGAGAAAGCCTTATACCGGATCCAAAGAGGAAAAATCCGCACAACTCTTGAAGGCGACGAAAACTCATGCTTCTTTTATGCCTTAGCCTCTGCTCGTCTTCGTAAGAACAGAATTAGCATCCTCACCTCGAACGGTTCCGACTTCTGCGCCCATGATGACAAAGCTAATCTTCTATCCGACTACTATGCTGCCCTTCTAGGTACTGCTTTTCAGCCAACCTAGACCTTCTCCTTACAAGACCTCTACCCCACCCCCATCCCCCAGCTCTGGCTCCTTGGTGCCCTGTTTACTGACGATGAAATCTCAGCCACCTTCCTTTTCATGAATTAAAATGCCAGCCCGGGTCTAGATGGCTTTGGCCCTGGTTTTTACAGGAATTTCTGGCCCATTCTCAAGCAAAGGATCAAGGATTTGTTCCTAGATTTCCGTGCCCAAAAAAGTGACATCTCCTGCCTTAATAGGGCCCTTATCATCCTCCTCCCTAAGCATAGTGGTGCTCGCTCTCCCGCCAATTTCAGACCCATCTCGCTCCAAAACTGCCCTATCAAAGGAGTCGCAAAACTTCTCACGAACAGACTAAAACCCCTTGAGGGAGTCCTGGATTAGGGGGTATCCGGACTACCGGATTATATCCTTTGGCCGGACTGTTGGACTATGAAGATACAAGATTGAAGACTTCGTCCCATGTCCGGACGGGACTCTCCTTGGCGTGGAAGGCAAGCTTGGCAATACGGATATGTAGATCTCCTTCCTTGTAACCGACTCTGTGTAACCCTAGCCCCCTCCGGTGTCTATATACATCGGAGGGTTTAGTCCGTAGGACAACAACAGTCATACCATAGGCTAGCTTCTAGGGTTTAGCCTCTCTGATCTCGTGGTGGATAAACTCTTGTACTACTCATATTATCAAGAATAATCAAGCAGGACGTAGGGTTTTACCTCCATCAAGAGGGCCCGAACCTGGGTAAAACATCGTGTCCCCTGCCTCCTGTTACCATCCGCCTTAGACACACATTTCGGTACCCCTTACCCGAGATCCGCCGGTTTGACACCGACATTGGTGCTTTCATTGGGAGTTCCTATGTGTCGTCACCGTTAGGCTTGATGGCTCCTTCGATCATCGATATCGATGCAGTTCAGGGTGAGACTTTTCGCCCCGGACAGATCTTTGTATTCGACGGCTTCACACTGCGGGCCAACTCGCTTGGCCATCAGGAGCAGATCGAGAGTTACGCCCCTGGCCACCAGGTCAGGTTTGGAAGCTTAAACTACACGTCCAACATTCGCGGAGACTTGATCTTCGACGGATTCGAGCCCTTGTCGAGTGTGCCGCACGGTCACGATGAGCATGATTTAGCTCTACCATCGGACAGTGTTCAGGAGACCGCACCGGCAACTGCTCCGACCCTCAATTCGGAGCCAATTGCGCCATCCATGGACGAGTGGATAGACTCCGCCATGGAGGCCGTATTCTCAGTGGCGATCGAGCCGAGTATCGACCTTACCCTTCACGGGAGCCGTGACGCCGAACTGCCGGATTCTTTCCCGGCCACGGACTCCGAATCGCCTGCGCCCGTGCCTATCAAACCCGACTGGGCGCCGATCATGGAGTTCACCTCCGCGGATATCTTTCAGCACTCGCCCTTCGGTGACATACTGAACTCATTAAGGTCTCTCTCCCTGTCAGGAGAGTCCTGGCCAAACTATGTTCGGCAGGATTGGGATGCGGCTGACGAAGAAATTCGCCGCCCACCCACCACCCACTTAGTAGCCACTATCGACAATTTGACCGACATGCTCGACTTCGACTCCGAAGACATCGACGGTATGGACGACGATGCGAGAGACGAAGAGGAACCACTGCCCACAGGGCACTGGGCAGCCACCTCATCATATGATATATACATGGTGCACACACCCAAAGAAGGCAATGGCGACAAGACAGCGGAGGATGACCCCTCCAAGAAGCAACCCAAGCGCCGACGTCAGCGGCGCCGCTCCAAGTCTCGCCAAAGCAAAAGCGGTGACACCGACACATGAGATAATAGCACTCCGGACAGTGCCGAAGACGACAACAATCCCCTCCAGCAAGATTTAGAGCAGGAGGATGGAGAAGCCAGCCCTCCCGAGAGAGCGGTAGGTGGAGAGGCGGAGGATGATAATTACATGCCTCCCTCCGAAGACGAGGCAAGCCTCGACAACGACGAATTTGTCGTGCCGGAGGATCTCGCCAAGCAAGAGCGCTTCAAGCGCCGGCTTATAGCCACGGAAAATAGCCTTAAGAAAAAGCAGCAGCAGCTTCAAGGTGATCAAGATTTGCTAGCTGACAGATGGACTGAAGTCCTTGCGGCCGAGGAATATGAACTCGAACGCCCCTCCAAGAGTTATCCAAAGCATAGGTTGCTACCCCGACTAGAGGAGGAAGCATTAAAACCTACATCTCCAGCATATGACGCGGCTGATCGGCTACCTCGTGGCCGCGACAGAGAGGCATTTCAGCCAAAAACTCAGCCCGCACCCCGACACCACTCAAATAAAAATGACAAGGCATGGGGAAACACGCTAGACCTACGAGACGTATTGGAGGACAAAGCAAAACATGCAAGATCTATCTATGGATCACGAGGGTGCGCCACTACGCGAGACGATAACCGTCACGCCGGATACAGTAAAAGCAAATCCGGCCAGGCCAAACACAGCGGACAAGACTCATTCGAGCTGCGTCGCGACATAGCCCACTATGGAGGCGCCGCACACACCATATGCTTCACAGAAGAAGTAATGGATCACCAAATCCCAGAGGGTTTCAAACCTATAAATATCGAATCATACGACGGCACAATAGATCCTGCGGTATGGATCGAGGACTTCCTCCTTCACATCCACATGGCCCGCGGTGATGATCTACACGCCATCAAATACCTCCCACTCAAGCTCAAAGGACCAACTCGGCATTGGCTCAACAGCCTGCCAGCAGAATCCATTGGCTGTTGGGAAGATCTGGAAGCCGCATTCCTCGACAACTTCCAGGGCACTTATGTGCGACCACCAGATGTCGATGACTTGAGCCACATAATTCAGCAGCCAGAGGAATCAGCCACGCAATTCTGGACACGATTCCTGACAAAGAAAAATCAAATTGTCGACTGTCCGGATGCAGAGGCCCTCGCAGCTTTTAAGCACAACATCCGCGACGAGTGGCTCACCCAACACCTTGGCCAGGAAAAGCCGAAATCCATGGCAGCCCTCACGATACTCATGACCTGCTTTTGCACGGGAGAAGACAGCTGGCTGGCTCGCAGCAATAACATATCAAAGAACCGCAGTACTTCAGATACCAAGGATAGCAATGGCAGGTCACGTCGCAACAAACATAAGCGCCACGTCAATAGCAACAATACCGAGGATACGGCAGTCAATGCCGGATTCAGATCCTCTAAACCCGGTCAGCGGAAAAAGCCATTCAAAAGAAGCACTTCGGGCCCGTCCAGTTTGGACCGTATACTCGATCGCTCGTGCCAAATACATAGCACCCCCGACAAGCCAGCCAACCACACCAACAGGGAATGTTGGGTGTTCAAGCAGGTCGGCAAGTTAAACACCAAAAACAAAGATAAGGGGCTACATAGCGATTGTAAGGGCATATTTATCCCTAAGGTGTTTTGGTGATTGATGACAACGCGGTTGCGGACTAATCGTGTGCCTTGAGTATCCCAGACACTTCATCGCTAGGCACAAGACGGTTGGGTGCCCCTCGAAGACTGCTGAAGATGGCGTCTTTTCTACGTTTCTTTTTGGTGGATTTGAGTCGTAGGAAAGCTGTACTATTAAGAGGGGGTCCGTGTTGGAAAGGTTTGGGTGGAATCATCACGTACACGTCTCCTTCTTGTCCCCTCCTTTTCCCTTGGAGCTTCCTCCATTTTCTTGCCTCCCTACTTCTGTCTGATGTGGTTGGTCGCGGTAGTACTGCTCCCCGGAAAGCGGTAGTACCGTAGGCATCAGCGGTAGTACCGTGCAGTGGCACAGTAGTACCGTAGGTGCCCACGGTAGCACCGCTCCCCTCGAGCCGCACTACCGCTGCCCACCAGGCTAGTACCGCTCCTTCGCGGTAGTAGGGGCGGATGTAATTTTTTACATCCGCACCTACCGTGGTAGTACCGCTTTTGCTGCGCGGTAGTACCGCGCTATGCAGTAAGGCAGTAGTACTGCCCCTCGGCAGTACTACTATGTCAGGTTTTTGCTACTTCCGTTTCTTTGCGGAAGTAGGCACGGTTGTTCCCTCCCCCGTGGCTAGGGGATTTCTGCCTTGCGGTAGTACCGCATGGAGGCGCGGTAGTACCGCGCTTGCGGAAGTACCGCCCTCGGTCCCTGCGCGTCAGTTTGTCCTTACTGTCGCTGGGGTTGCGGCAGTACCGCGGGCCAGTACGGTAGTACCGCGTGGCCGTGCGATAGTACCGCTTGGTAGCAAGCAGTAGTACCGTGCGGCCCTGCAGTAGTACCATTGGCCGGGCGTGGTAGTACCGCTGGCCACGGGCTGGTTGGTGGGTAACGGTTGGATCTTTGTCCTACACTATATAAGGGGTCCCCTTCTTCCCCGTTGACTTATCTCTTCCAACCCCAAGCTCCATTATTGCTCTAAGCTCCATTTTCACCCGATCTCACTCCCTAGCCAATCAAACTTGTTGATTTAATCGGGAGTGGTTGAGAAGGCCTCGATCCACACTTCCACCAAGAGAAATTTGATTCCCCCACTAATCCCTTGCGGATCTTGTTACTCTTGGGTGTTTGAGCATCCTAGATGGTTGAGGTCACCGCGAAGCCATAGTCCATTGTGGTGAAGCTTCGTGGTGTCGTTGGGAGCCTCCAATTGAGTTGCGGAGATTGCCCCAACCTTGTTTGTAAAGGTTCGGTCGCCGCCTCCAAGGGCACCAATAGTGGAATCATGGCATCTCGCATTGTGTGAGGGTGTGAGGAGAATACGGTGGCCCTAGTGGCTTCTTGGGGAGCATTGTGCCTCCACACCGCTCTAACGGAGACGTACTTCCTCTCAAAGGGAAGGAACTTCGGCAACACATCCTTGTCTCCACCGTCTCCACTCTTGGTTATCTCGTGCCTTTACTTGTGCAAGCTTATTTGTTTCATATCTTTTGCTTGCTTGTGTTCCTATCCTTGTTGCATCATATAGGTTGCTCACCTAGTTGCATATCTAGACAACCTACTTTGAAGCAAAGTTTAAATTATTAAAGAAAAGCTAAAAATTGTTAGTTGCATATTCACCCCCCCCTCTAGTCAACCATATCGATCCTTTCAATTGGTATCAGAGCCTCGTCTCTTTATTAAGGACTTTACCGTTCGAAGAGTATGGTTGATACCGTAGACGGTGTGGAGGAACACTCCGGTGCGAATCCGATCTCGTCTACGGGCGATGGGGGAACCTCAATCTCTTGTGAGGAGTTCAATGTGGCCTTGGAGACATTGAAAACCTCCATGACGACCGATGAGGGAGTCCTGGATTAGGGGGTGTCCGGATAGCCGGGCTATACCTTCGGCCGGACTCCTGGACTATGAAGATACAAGATTGAAGACTTCGTCCCGTGTCTGGAAGGGACTTTCCTTGGCGTGGAAGGCAAGCTTGGCGATACGGATGTGTAGATCTCCTACCATTGTAACCGACTCTGTGTAACCCTAGCCCTCTCCGGTGTCTATATAAACCGGGGAGTTTTAGTCCGTAGGACGAGAAAAACAATCATACCATAGGCTAGCTTCTAGGGTTTAGCCTCTCTGTTCTCGTGGTAGATCTACTCTTGTACTACACATATCAACAATATTAATCAAGCAGGACGTAGGGTTTTACCTCCATCAAGAGGGCCCGAACCTGGGTAAAACATCGTGTCCCCTGCCTCATGTTACCATCCGACCTAGACGCACAGTTTGGGACCCCCTACCCGAGATCCGCCAGTTTTGACACCGACGTTGGTGCTTTCATTGAGAGTTCCTCTGTGTCGTCACTTTTAGGCCCGATGGCTTCTCCGATCATCAACAGCGATGCGATCTAGGGTAAGACTTTTCTCCCCGAACAGATCTTCATATTCGGCGGCTTTCCACTGCGGGCCAATTCGCTTGGTCATCTGGAGCAGATCGAAAGCTACGCCCCTGGCCATCAGGTCAGATTTGGAAGTTTGAACTACACGGCCGACATCCGCGGAGACTTGATCTTCGACGGATTCGAGCCACAGCCGAGCGCGCCGCACTGTCACGATGAGCATGATTTAGCTCTGCCGCCAAACAGTGCCCTGGAGGCCGCACCTGTGTCCGCTCCGACCCCTAGCTCGGAGTCGATCACACCAACCGAGGATAGGTGGTTAGACACCGCCTCAGTGGCTGCAATCTCTACGGTGATCTAGCCGAACTCCAGCCCTATTCTCTGCGATGCCCGTGACTCCAAGGAGCTGGACTCCTCTCCGGACTCTGAGCCCTCTGCGCCCCGATCGATCAAACCCGATTGGGCGCCGGTCATGGAGTTCACCGCCGCGGACATCTTTCAGCACTCGCCCTTCGGCGATATTCTGAATTCACTGAAGTCTCTCTCTTTGTCAGGAGAGTCCTGGCCGGACTATGGTCGGCAAGGTTGGGATGCGGATGATGAAGAATCAAATCCCACCCACCACCCACTTCGTAGCCACTGTCGATGATTTAACTGACATGCTCGATTTCGACTCCGAAGACATCGACGGTATGGACGCTGATGCAGGAGACGATCAAGAACCAGCACCTATAGGGCATTGGAAAGCCACCTCGTCGTATGATATATACATGGTGGGCACCCCAAAAGAAGGCAATGGCGATGGAACAGTGGAGGATGACCCCTCCAAGAAGCAGCCTAAGCGCCAGCGTCATCGGTGCCGCTCTAAATCCCACCAAAACAAAAATGGTGATTCCGGCACGGGAGATAATAACAACCCGGACAGTGCCGAAGACAACCACCTCCAGCAAGATTCAGCACAGGAGGATAGAGAAGCCAACCCTCATGAGAGAGCGGCAGACAGAGAGGTCGAGGACAATAATTACATGCCTCCCTCCAAAGATGAGGCAAGCCTCGACGACGACGAATTTGTCGTGCCGTAGGATCTCGTCGAACAAGAGCGTTTCAAACGCAGGCTTATGGCCACGGCGATCAGCCTCAAGAAAAAACAGCAACAGCTTAGAGCTGATCAATATTTGCTAGCCAACAGATGGACTGAAGTCCTTGTGGCCGAAGAGTATGAACTCGAACGCCCCTCCAAGAGCTACCCAAAGCGCGGGTTGCTACCCCAACTAGAGGAGGAAGCACTTAAACCTACATCACCAGCGCATGATGCAGCCGACCGGCCACCCCGTGGCCGCGACAGAGAGGCCTCTCGGCCCTCCACTCAAGTCGCACCCCGGCGCCGCTCAAAAACTACCAAGGCATGGGAAAATGCGCCAAACCTGTGAGACATATTGGAGGACAAGGCAAGGCAAACAAGATCGATCTACGGATCACATGGGCGCCCCACGGCACGAGACGGTACACGTCACACCGGATATAGTAAATCTGGCCGGGCCAAACACAGTAGACAAAGCTCCTTTCAGCTGCGTCGTGATATATCCCAGTATAGAGGCGCCGCACACCCACTATGCTTCACAGATGAAGTAATGGATCATCAAATCCCTGAGGGTTTCAAAACCGTGAACATCGAATCATATGATGGCACAACAGATCCTGCGGTATGGCTCGAGGACTATCTCCTTCATAACCACATGGCCCGCGGTGATGACTTACACGCCATCAAATATCTCCCACTCAAGCTTAAAGGACCAGCTCGGCATTGGCTTAATAGCTTGCCAGCGGAATCAATTGGTTATTGGGAGGACCTAGAAGCCGCATTCCTCGACAATTTCCAGGGCACTTATGTGCGACCACCAGATGCCGATGACCTAAGCCACATAATTCAGCAGCCAGAGGAATCGGCTAGAAAATTCTGGACATGGTTCCTAACCAAGAAAAACCAAATTGTCGACTGTCCAAACGCAGAGGCCTTAGAAGCCTTCAAGCATAACATCCGTGACGAGTGGCTTGCACGGCACCTAGGACAGGAAAAGCTGAAATCTATGGCAGCCCTCATGACACTTATGACCCGCTTTTGCGCGGGAGAAGACAGCTGGCTAGCTCGCAGCAATAACATGACCAAGAACCCTGGTAATTCAGATACCAAGGATAGCAGTGGCAGGTCACGTCGCAACAAGCAAAAGCGCCGCATTAACGGCGACAATGCTGAGGATACGACAGTTAATGCCGGATTCAGAGGCTCTAAACCCAGTCAGCGGAAAAAGCCATTCAAAAGAAATACTCCGGGCCCGTCCAGTTTGGACCGAATACTCGACCGCTCATGCCAGATACATGGCACCCCCGAAAAACCAGCCAATCACACCAACAGGGATTGTTGGGTGTTCAAGCTGGCAGGCAAGTTAAATGTTGAAAGCAGAGACAAGGGGCTGCATAGCGATGACGAGGAGGAGCCCCGGCCGTTGAACAACAGTGGACAGAAAGGTTTTCCCCCACAAGTGTGGACGGTGAACATGATATACGCAACCCACGTCCCCAAGAGGGAGCGGAAGCGTGTGCTAAGGGACGTATACGCGATGGAGCAAGTCGCCCCAAAGTTCAACCCATGGTCTTCCTGCCCGATCACTTTTGATCAAAGGGACAACCCCACTAGCATCCGTCATGGCGGATTCGCCGCATTGGTTCTAGACCCAATTATTGACGGATTTCACCTCACTAGAGTCTTTATGGACGACGGCAGCAGGCTGAACCTGCTTTATCAGGATACAGTGCGGAAAATGAGCATCGATCCTCGAGGATTAAACCCACCAGAACAACCTTTAAAGGCGTCATACCAGGTGTAGAAGCCAACTGTACAGGCTCGGTTACACTTGAAGTGGTCTTCGGATCTCCGGATAACTTCCGAAGTGAGGATTTAATCTTCGACATAGTCCCGTTCCGCAGTGGCTATCACGCACTGCTCGGGCGAACCGCACTTGCCAAATTCAATGCGGTGCCGCACTACACATACCTCAAGCTCAAAATGCCAGGCCCTTGAGGCGTCATCACGGTCAATGGAAACACCGAGCGCTCTCTCCGAACGGAGGAGCATACGGCGGCTATCACAACGGAAGTACAAAGCAGCCTCTCAAGGCAATTCTCCAGTCCGGCCATTAAATGTCCGGACACCGTCAAGCGCGCCCGGAGTAACCTACAACAAGACCGCCTGGCACGTTCCGAGAAAGCGTAGCAATGCGGCCCCAACCCCAGCCCTCACGAACTTGCGAAACTAGTGCTACGCGTACATAACTACGCTATGGAAATACCATGGGCACAGGGGGAGGGGCACCATCACGGCACGCCTGAAACGTGGCTTAAACCGCACTAGGGGCTGCCGATTTCTTAATTTTCTCTTATTTTCAGGACTCCATTCTTCGGAAGGCTTGTCCGGCAGTACAATTGCTGCACAAATGATACAACCAGGGAAGCAGAAAGCTACGCCACACTATGGAACCCTAAGGTGGTCTTTATAACGAGCAGTATACCTGTTTCGCATAACATTCCGCAGCTCTCCCCTGGAAAGGACATATTTGATAGTCCCATCTTTTGCTTATCGCACTATTTGTATCGTTCTTCTTTAATCACAGCTTTTTTAAAATAAACAATGCATAGCTTCCGTCTATTATTGCATTACCTCTTTTTTATGAATATATGTTCATTAATGACATGTTGCACCCGTACACTTTGGTACAGCCAATACGCCAGGGGCTTAAGTACCCCACAACATGGTGTGAGAAGTCTGAACACTTTCCCAAGTGCGGCACCCCGAACTTATAGCATTATATGCATCGGCTCCGAATCATGTCTTGGGTCAATAGTTGGGTTTGCCCGGCTCCTATGTTTTGGTACCTTACGTTCCGTCATATCGGCTAAGGTAGCACTAGGAGAACTACTGCGATTGTGCCCCAGTTGAGCTGGGCTAAGCACCTCAGTAGAGAAAGCTAAAACTGACCGTCATGATGAGGCGAGAGTTGGTCACTGTTCGAGAGGTTTTCGAGTCCCTAAATACTTATGCCGCTTAGAGCGAGGAGTCGGCTTTGTCCGGCCTAGGCGTGGATAGCTCCCCGAACTCGGTCTTCCAAACACTAGGAGCTTCGCCGAAATTTAAAATTATAGAATTCTATGGCTAAGTGAGAGTGATCAAGCATTACAGTCCGATTGCTTTGTTCGTTGTGTTGAGCGCCTCCCTCGAAGGACCCAAGAATGGGAAAAAGAGTGCTCATGCTTATCCCGAACAACCCAGCACTCGTGGCATGGGGGTAGAAGCCGACGACTCGCCATCTCTCAAATTTGATAAACGGCCGCACAGAAGGTAATATTTTAAATTCAAAAAGCATTTCTTAGCGCACATGAACAAGTTTTCAGCGCACAGGACAAAACGAACGAGTTCACCAAAAAATTACATTCATGGAACATTCATCCGCCACAAGGCGGGCACCCTTCAGAACGCCCTCATAATACATCTCGGGCTTGCGATGCTCCTTGCCCAGTGGTGGCCCGTCCTTCACAAGCTTCTCAGCATCCAACTTGCCCCAGTGCACCTTCGCATGGGCAAGCGCCCTACGGGCACCCTCGATGCATACAGAGCGCTTGATGACTTCGAACCTTGGATAGGCCTCCACAAGCCGCCTCACCAGCCCGAAGTAGCTCCCAGGCATGGCCTCTCCAGGCCACAGCCGGACTATGAGGCCCTTCATGGCCTGTTCGGCCACCTTATGGAGCTCGACCAGCTGTTTCAGCTGGTCACTTAAGGGCACCGGGTGTTCGCCCTCAGCATACTGAGACCATAACACCTTCTCCATCGAGCTTCCCTCCTCGGCGCGGTAGAAGGCGGCGGCATCCGACACGCTACGGGGCAAGTCTGCGAATGCTCCTGGAGAGCTCCGGATTCGGGTAAGTGACAAGTAATTCACTTTTACGTGCTTGCTTTGCATAAAGAATGCCTTGCCCGCCGCTATCTTTTTTACTGCCTCAACCTCCTAGAGGGCCTTCTGGGCTTCGGCCTTGGCAGACTTGGCATCTTCAATGGATGCCGCGAGCTCAGACTCTCGCGTCTTTGAGTCAAGCTCCAAACTCTCATGTTTTTTCATGAGAGCCTGGAGCTCTTGCCACACCTCGCCAACCTGCGTCTCATGCTTCTCCCGCTCGGTGCGCTTCGTGGCCGCCCTCTTTTAGGCCTCGGACAACGCTTGCTTAAGGGTCACCACCTCAGTTGTGGCCCCTACAATAGCCGCGTTAATCCTGTCACTTTTTGCAATTGCACCTTTCACATATTTCAATAAGGTATTTCTTACCTTCCTTCTCCTTGAGCTGCTGCTTGGCTAGGCCGAGCTCTTGCTCGGACCACTCGAGGTTCTGCTTCAGTGTATCCACCTCCGCAGTCAGTGCGGCGGAGGCTAGCAGCGAAGCCTGCATACGCATATTGACTTGATTATGTTAGACTCCTGCGATTATTATATCCTCTATTCGGCTTTTCTTTCCGAACGCCGAACAGAGCATCAGGGGCTACTGTCTATGCGGTAATATTTTTACATATTCTTTACTTACCCCAAAGCCTGTTAGAAGGCTAGCACAGGCTTCAGTCAGTCCGCTCTTGGCGGACTGAACCTTCTGGATCACCGCACTCATAATAGTACGGTGCTCCTCGTCGATGGAGGCACCGTTAAGTGTCTCCAGCAAATTGTCCGGTGCCTCCGGTTGGACGGAGGTCACCGGCTCGGTACGCTCGCCCCTCTTGGAAGGAGGCCGCCTACTGGAGTCCGGAACCATTGAAGGTTCCGGCGTGGTGTCCAGGTCAAGGCCGGACTCAGAGCCCTTGGGGGTTTTATCCCCTTCGCGCCTGGAGTCCGGGAGGTCGCCTTGTGGCGCCTCCAGGACCACCTCCTCCTGGCTTGGAACCTGTTGGGACAGCACCTCGGCGTCGTCCGTAGGGTGGGGGCAGGTAGCCATCGGAAGCGAATTCACATCCGACGAATCCAGGGAACCGCTCGATGACACGTCGAGTCGGTCTTTGGGTGGACTGCATAAACATGTCCGACATAAGGAAAAGCTGTGCAATGGAAGAATACTATGAATCAGTCTGGTATCCGGACACTTACGATCTCGCCAGGGGCTTGGCCCTGTGCGGCCACTCCTCTTCGCCGTCATCGGCGTTGGTGGAGCCGTCCGGAGGAAGGGTTTTCCCCCTCTTGGACGCTTCGGCCTCCCCGGTTGGGGCGGCCTTCCTTTTCTTCCCTCCCCCCGCTGGAGGGGGAGAGGTCTCTTCTTCCTCCTCCTTGTCTGCATGGGAGGAGTGCGCCTTGGAGTCGTCGGATGGTGAATCCGACATCTCCTGGCGTCGGGCGCTCTTTCGAGTCCCCGTGGCCTTCTTCTTAGCCTTCTTCTCCGACACCATGTAAGGTGTCGGAGCCAGCAGCTTCGCCAAGTGAGCGCCCGCTGGGCCTTCGGGAAAAGGAGTCGGACAGTTGATCTGTCCGGACGTCTCCTGCCAATCCTGTCAAAGGTAAGGGAACTTAGATCCCGCATGGAGTCACACTATGAAAAACTAATACCCTGTAAAAGGTGAAAATAGCTTACCGCACGAGCGTGACGGTGCATGCTGAATCCACGATCCTCGATAGCGGATGCGGGGGCCTCGGCGCCCTTAAAAAGCACCTTCCAGGCATCTTTGTACGTTGTGTCGAAGAGCCTGCTCAGAGTTCGGGGTCGAATTCCCACAGGTTGAAAGCCCGTTGTTGACACGGGAGGATCCGGCGGATGAGCATAACCTGGACTACGTTGACAAGTTTGAGATTCCTGTCCACCAGGGTTTGGACGCATGTTTGGAGTTCGGTCAGCTCTCCTTTTTTACCCCACGACAGGCCCGTCTCTTTCCAGGAGGTGAGCCGCGTAGGGGGTCCAGATCGGAACTCGGGGGCTGCGACCCATTCAGGGTTGTGCGGCTCGGTTATGTAAAACCACCCCGACTGCCACCCCTTTAGGGACTCCACGAAGGAGCCCTCGAACCATAGGACGTTGGGCATCTTTCCCACCATGGAGCCTCCGCACTCCGCTTGGGTGCCGCGCACCACCTTCGGCTTGACATTGAAAGTCTTGAGCCATAGGCCGAAATGGGGGCGGATGCGGAAGAAAGCCTCGCACATGACGGTAAACGCCGAGATGTTGAGGAAAAAATTCAGGGCCAGATCGTGGAAATCCAGGCCATAGTAGAACATGAGCCCCTAGACAAATGGGTGGAGAGGGAAGCCCAGTCCGCGGAGGAAATGGGGGAGGAACACCACCCTCTCATGGGGCCTAGGGGTGGGGATGAGCTGCCCCTCTTCGAGAAGCCGGTGCGCAATGTCATTAGACAAGTATCCGGCCTTCCTCAGTCTTTTGATGTGTCCCTCCGTGACGGAGGAGACCATCCACTTGCCTCCCGCTCGGGACATGGCTGGAGAAGGTTGAGGTGGGGTGTGCGGACTTGGGCACTGGAGCTCGAGTGTGCGGAAATGGATAGGCAAAGGAGGAAGAAGGCGTGGATGAAAAGGTGGATCCTTATCCCCTTATATGGGCGGACGCGACTATGTGCCCCCATCAGCCTGGTAAAACTCACTTATCTCCCAAGCGCCGTAGTCAATGGCGCGGTTGGGTTACCCACACCCATATTGATGAGAATCCCAGAATAAGGGGACACAATCTCTGCTTTAACAAGACGTGCCAAGGAAACCGCCTCGCTAAACGCGCTGAGGTGGGACAGTAAAACGATTCAAATAAAGACTTGGCGTGGTGCGATGTCACGCTATGGAATACGTCAGCAGATTAGATTTGTGTAAATATTATTCTCTCTATGGCAATATGTGGAAACTTATTTTGCAGAGCCGGACACTACCTTTGTGTTCAAAATCTTCTATGAAGTACTTGGAGGAGGAACCCGCCTTGCAATGCCGAAGACAATCTGCGCGCCGGACTCGTCGTCATTGAAGCCTGGTTCAGGGGCTACCGAGGGAGTCCTGGATTAGGGGGTGTCCGGATAGCCGGACTATACCTTCGGCCGGACTCCTGGACTATGAAGATACAAGATTGAAGATTTCGTCCCGTGTCCGGAAGGGACTTTCCTTGGCGTGGAAGGCAAGGTTGGCGATACGGATGTGTAGATATCCTACCATTGTAACCGACTCTGTGTAACCCTAGCCCTCTCCGGTGTCTATATAAACCAGGGAGTTTTAGTCCGTAGGACAAGAAAAACAATCATACCATAGGCTAGCTTCTAGGGTTTTGCCTCTCTGATCTCGTGGTAGATCTACTCTTGTACTACCCATATCATCAATATTAATCAAGCAGGACGTAGGGTTTTACCTCCATCAAGAGGGCCCGAACCTGGGTAAAACATCGTGTCCCCTGCCTCCTATTACCATCCGACCTAGACGCACAGTTCGGGACCCCCTACCCGAGATCCGCCAGTTTTGACACCGACAACCGAGGTTGAAAGCATGTTTTCTAAATTCCTTGAGGGGCTTAAACTATCCACTGCACCGTTGAAAGTGGGTGATCCCACCGACAAGGTGACGGATGCCATCTCCGATAAGGGGGAAGCTAGTAGTGAAAAGGCTCCTTCTTCTAGTGGTAAAAATGGCACCGGCATCTTTGCTCATGTGGAACCACCACTTGTTTATGGTGTACCGGTTCCTTCCACTCATTTGAATCATGCCGGTCCTCCCCCTAAGATTGTGAAAAATGAGGACTTTGATTCTTGGGTTTACCGCTTTAAACATCATTTAAATCATGTGAACACTAACCTTTGGAGAATCATTGAAGAAGGTTTCTATCCGCATGATCCAAGCAACTTCACTCCTCGAGAAGCCGTGGATAATCAATTCAATGAGAATGCTCTCTTCATCATTCAAGATGCAATTCCACCCGAAGACCTACCTCATCTTTGGCCCTTCGCCTTGGCCAAAGATGCATGGCATTGTGTTGTCTCTCTCTACCGGGGAAGCGCAAGCATTCAACACTCCAACTATGAAGTGGTGCAAGATGAGGCCGATGAGTTTGCAATGAAAGAAGATGAAGAACCTCGTGAGCTTTATCGGAGAGTAACCAAACTCGCGGTCTCACTACGAGATCACGGGAGCAAGGACACGGATGACAATTGGATCAAGCGCAAATTCCTCAAGGCAATGATGCCCTACCACAAGGCCATGTCCTCCATCATTCGTCAAAGACCGGACTTCCACACTTTGACCTCAAGCGAAGTGTTGGATGAGTTTGTGGCCATGAACATTTTGGACAAGACCGCCGACAATGCAGTGCTTCATTCTCAAAGGGAAAATAAGCCTAACCTTGCATTGAAGGCCAAGCTCACCATTGAAGAAGAAGAAGAAGAAGAGGAAGAAGAGGAGAGCAACCCCGAGGATACAAAGTATGCGTATCATGAACACATGGCACTCGCTTCAAGGAAATTTTGGAGCAAGAAAAACTCGAGGCCAAACTTTAGCAAAAACAACTCAAGTGGAACGAAGAGCAAGCAACGTGTAAGGACTTGCTACAATTGTGGCAACATGAGTCATTTTGTTGTGGAGTGCCTGTATGAGAAGAGGGAAGACAATGGTGGCAAGCTCATCCGAAAGGACAAGGCCAAGTCGTTCCCCAACAAGAGCAACTTCACCAAGAAGACTCCTCCCAAGGCATTGGTGGTACAAGAAGAGTACAATGAGGATGATGACGACGATGAAGGTGATGAGTCGGTTGCCATGGCCTCCGTTGCCATTGCGACGACTCCACGGGTGTCTCTCTTTGACTCACCCAATGAGAGCATCACCGCCAAGTGCCTCATGGCTAAAGCCACCAACAAGGTAACCCCCAACATCAAAACTACCATCATTAATCATCCTTCTCCGACGGATAGCATTAATGAACTTGAGGGAGCTAATGTGGAGGCAAATGATTTTGAGGCCTTTATGGGCAAACTCAAGGGAAAATCCAAGAAGCACTTTGTTGCTCTCTTGGAACAACTTGGTGAAGCCAATGACATGATCGAGGCTCACGAAGACACCATCACTAAGATAGAAGGGCATAGTCGTGACTATGCTGATGAGATTTTAGATCTTTCCAATGCTCTTGAGGAAGAGTGTGGTCTTAGTTTGGCTCTTGAGGAGTCACACAACGTTGATCATGCTAAGTTAAAGAAATATTATGATCATGTCCTCATTGTTTCTCATGTGCTAAACTCCGAGAAGGCCGAACTTGAGGTTGATCTTGCTAGACTCAAAGAGGAGTTTGATCTACTTGACAAGGCTGACAAGGTCTTGAAGGGTGCTCATGCTAGCCTCAAAGAGTCTCATGATCAACGTCAAGTAAAGATAACCAAGGAAAAAGCCACTTTTCCTCGTATGATGCTAATTGATAATGCAAATGCTACTGACCCGTGTTGTGAGCATGTGCATCTCGTTGAGGAGAAGCTAAGCTAAAGGGGCAACTTGAGAGAGGTCTTGCGACTTGCATACAAGGCAAGAAGAACCTCAACGATCTCTTGATCAACCAAAAGGGAGTTGTGGCCAAGGAAGGGGTTGGGTACGTGCCCGACTCCAAGAACAAGAAGAAGAATGACAAGATCAAACGACCTCCTCCTCTCATGCAAACCTTTGTGAAGGAGGGAGAAAGTGCCTCCGAGGAGAAGAAGAAGAACAATGCGAAGGGTGGCGTTGTCAAAAAGGGAAATGTCACTCCTCACCTCAAAGCCGGCGACTTTAATCCTTCTTATGTGTTATGCCGTGCTAGTGATGGGCATGTCTATGCCAAATTCGTTGGTTCTCCTCATGAATACATTGAATGGTCTATTTGGGTTCCAAAGACCCTTGTTACTAACATCAAAGGACCCATTACAAAATGGGTACCTAAAACCAAGCATTAATCTCCTGTAGGTGTTTGCTTCCGGTGGGGGATCATGGTTTCTCGATAGCGGAGCTACAAATCATATGACCGGAAGCAAGGACTTGGTGGTGGACGTGCACAAGATTCCATCTATGCCCACCAATGTCGAGTGGGGTGACGCCTCATCCTCCAAGGTATTGGGACTTGGCAAGGTGGTCATCTCTCATGATCTCACGATCGAGAAGGTCATGCTTGTTGAGTCCCTTGCATACAATTTACTTTCCGTTCGTCAACTTGCAATCATGGGCTTTGCCACTTTCTTTGATATCGATACCGTGGCCCTCTTGTGGAGCAAGACTCTTAAAGTAGCCTTTGTTGGGCATGTCGAGAACGGTCTATATGTGATTAACTTTTCAGAGCGACCCACTAAGACTGCGACATGCCTAATGGCTAAAGTTGATGCGGGATGGCTTTGGCATCGCCGTCTAGCCCATGTCAATATGAGATCTTTGCAAAGTCTCCTCAAGGGGGACCATGTCCGTGGACTAACGAATGTTAGTTTTGCTAAAGATCGTGCTTGCAGTGCTTGTATCGAAGGAAAGGTACATGAGAAGGCTCACCCTCCCATGACTATCATTTACTCAAAGAGGCCTTTGGAGCTCCTTCACATGGATCTCTTTGGGCCTCCATCCTTCGATAGTCTTGGGGGTAGGAAGTATTGCTTGGTGATTGTGGATGACTACTCAAGATACACTTGGGTGTATTTCTTCAAGAGGAAGAGCGAGACCCAACAAACCGTCATTGACTTTGCAAATGAAGCACAATGTCAACACAATGCAAAGATCTTGACAATAATAAGTGACAACGACACCGAGTTCAAGAACTACACCTTGGATGAGTTTCTTAGTGATGAGGGGATCAAGCATCAATATTCCGCACCTTACACCCCTCAAAAAATGGTGTTGCGGAGAGGAAGAACCGGACATTGATGGATGCGTCAAGGACCATGATGGCGGAGTTCAAGTCTCCGTACAACTTTTGGGCTGAGGCCATCAACACCGCGTGTCATGCATCCAATCGGCTCTACCTCCGCAAGGGCTTGAACAAGACTCCATATGAGATACTCACCGGTAACAAGCCCAACCTCAAGTACTTCTGGGTGTTCGGGTGTAAGTGTTTCATTCTCAAGAAAGGTGTTTGGTTGTCTAAATTTGAGGCTAGAGCTTATGGGGGCATATTTGTTGGTTATGCTACAAACTCTCATGCTTACCGTGTCCCCAATAAATCCACGGGACTTATTGAGGAGACATGTAACGTGGAGTTTGATGAGAATAACGGCTCCCAAGTGGAGCAAAGTGGCACTTGTGATGTGGGTGATGAAATTCCTCCCCAAGCCATAAGAAGAATGGGTGTTGGCTTTATCCTACCCATTGAGTAACCCCTTGTGGTCGAAGGAGAAGGACAAAGCTCCACTCAAGTGGAGCCATCACCAACCCAAGGACCACACGCTTCCGAAGAACAACATGAAGGCCCTCATCCTCAAGAACATGACCAAGGGCAAGATCACGCACAAGACGGTGTTGACACATCAAGTGATGTCCAAGGTCAAGTTCTCTCATACGAGCAAGTTCAAGAACAAGAACAAGCTCAAGATGACGCTCAAGATGATCAAGTGACCACTCCTCGTCTCACCCCCGAGGAGGAATTGGAGCGTCGTGCCGCCAAGGTTGCTTACAATCTCTCCATCAAGGATCATCTCATGACGAATGTGCTTGGAAGCTTAAGAAAGGGGGTAAGCACTCGTAGACAATTAGCAAACTATTGTGAGCATCACGCGTTTGTCTCTTGTGTCGAACCCCACAAGGTCTATGAGGCGCTAGAAGATCCGGATTGGCTCAATTCCATGCATGAAGAACTCAACAACTTCGAGCACAAAAAAGTGTGGAGATTGGTGCCAAGACCGACGGGGAACCACAATATCATTGGAACCAAGTGGATATTTAAGAACAAGCAAGATGCCCATGGGATTATCATTCGCAACAAGGCTCGTTTGGTAGCACAAGGCTACTCCCAAGTCGAGGGTATCAACTACGGTGAAACCTTTGCTCCCATTGCTCGTCTTGAATCTATTCGCATGTTGATTGCTTATGCTTCTCATCATAACTTTAAGTTACAACAAATGGATGTGAAGAGTGCTTTTCTTAATGGTTCCATTAATGAATTGGTTTATGTCAAGCAACCCCCCGGGTTCGAGGATCCCTACTTTCCCGATCATGTGTATCAACTCGATAAGGCACTCTATGGCCTTAAACAAGCCCCACGTGTGTGGTATGACCACCTTAACGAGTTGTTACAAGACCGTGGTTTTGAAGTTGGGCTAATCGACCCCACTCTTTTTACTAAGAAGGTTAAAGGGGAGTTGTTTGTGTGCCAATTATATGTTGGTGATATCATCTTTGGTTCCCCTAACAAAGCTTTCAATGAGGAATTTGCCGCTCTCATGACCTCAAAGTTCGAGATGTCTTCCATGGGAGAGTTGAAGTTCTTTCTAGGGTTCGAAGTGAAGCAAAGAACAGAAGGAACCTTCATCAATCAAGCCAAATATACTCAAGACATGCTCAAAAGATTCAAGCTAAGTGATGTCAAGCCGGCTTCCACTCCAATGTCCACCAAGTGCCAACTTGACATAGATCCCAATGGTAAAGCGGTGGATCAAAAGGTATATCGCTCCATGATAGGCTCCTTGCTTTACCTTTGTGCATCTAGACCAGATATCATGTTGAGTGTGGGAATTTGTGCACGGTTTCAAGCCGCACCTAAGGAAAGTCACTATGTGGCGGTCAAATGAATCTTTCGATATTTGGCTCATACCCCAAACTTTGGCTTATGGTACCCAAGAGGAGCAAACTTCAAGCTTGTAGGGTATTCGAATTCCGATTGGGCGGGAGACAAAGTGGATAGGAAGTCCACTTCCGGAGGGTGCCAATTCCTTGGTTGCTCTTTGGTAAGTTGGTCTTCCAAAAAGCAAAGTTGTGTGTCTCTCTTGTCCACTGAAGCGGAGTATGTGGCGGCCGGTAGTTGTTGTGCACAACTCTTATGGATGAGGCAAACTTTAAAGGATTACAGTGTCATTTGTGACAAAGTGCCTCTTTGGTGTGACAATGAAAGTGCCATCAAGATCTCTCTCAACCCGGTGCAACACTTCAAGATGAAGCATATCGAGATCCGGTATCACTTCATCCGGGATCACATTAGGCACGGAGAGATCAAGCTCAACTATGTCAACACTCATGATAACCTTGCAGATATTTTCACAAAGCCCTTGGATGAAGCAAGATTTCGCGAGTTAAGGCATGAGCTAAATATCATTGATTCGAGCAATGTTGCTTGAACCCCTGCACACCCCACCATACTCAACGTGTTGTCTTGTTTAGATGTAGGCATGGACATAGGGGGAGTGATGTTCTCTCAATGAACTCTCCCTCCCCCCATTATGCATAAATTGACCAAGTCTTTCACATTAGCCATGTTTGATGGTACTTGTGCTTCAAAGACGAGTTTTGGTCATGGACCCAAGGATAATTCTTCGCGGTGCCATACCAATTGACTCAAACATAGGTGGCTACGGCCACCGCCCTCTCTTTGGAGAGGTGGTGTCTTGTGGTTGTTCCATTGTGTCGTGTGCCTTTCTGCCTTTGTGTGTAGCATGGTCTTGTGGTGTCGTGTTGCCTCGGAGTGTTTGTGCAAAGACCCCGTTTTTTGTGTGCTTGAAACGTGCATCTTCTTGATCCCACGGTACTACCGCGGCTTGCCGCGGTACTACCGCTTTGAGAGGTACGGTACTACCGTGCCATAGCATGGTACTACCGCTCAGGTGCGGTACTTCGGAAGTACCGCGCTGAGCGGTACTACCGCGATGGGGCACGGTACTACCACGTCGTCGAGGGAGCGTGGGGGTTATGACTCGGGCAGGGGAGTTCCAACTCCCCATACCCATTCATTTGTCTCTCTCCCTACATCTCTCTCTCTCTCTCTCTCTCTTGCTCAAGAACGGCGCCGGAGGCCCTGCCGGATCTCCGTCTCCGGCCACTCTCCTCGGATTCCGACCGGTGGGATCATTCCCCACCACTTCCTCTTGCCATGGACCAAGGTTTTTCCCCAAATCCCTCTTTTTCTTGGTTGTTCTCTTGCTTCTAGGTTTTTGGGGAGATACTTGTTGTTCCTAAGATTTTAGGCCAAATCTATGCAAGAGTAGGATGTAGGAGAGTCGTGTTGCGTAGGAATCATACTTGATATGTTGTCTTGTGGTAGCTTTGTCCAACAGTAGTACCGCTGCAGTTTCGCAGGCTTTTCTCAGATTTGAACTTGTTCAGATCTGACGCGGTGCGGTACTACCGTGTCTCATGTGCGGTACTACCTCTCGTGTGGTACTACTGCCCGTCAGGTGCGGTACTACCGTGCTAGCTCATGCGGTACTACCGCTCATCAGACGCGGTACTACCACGCTAGCTGAGGCACTAAGCTCGTACTACCGCTCCTAGACCCGGTACTACCGTGACCTTACACGGTACTACCGTGTCTAAGAGCAGTACTACTATCTTAGTATCGCAGCACTTGGCAGTACTACCGTAGGGGTCAAATCTCTCTCTAAGCAATTATCATGTGTGCTTTCTGCATGTTTCTTTTGCTTTGTTGTGGTCTTTGCATTGATCCCTCTTGTTTTTCGTGGGTGTTTTGCGTTTTGTGTCTCAGGTGGTGGCTCTCGCCGTTCCAATCCCAGTCGTGACACTGGCTCCAAGCGTCTGCGCAACCCCCAAGATGAAGCCCCATAGGGCTCCAATGCCCCCAAGCGCAATGTCAAGACCACTGCCAGCAAGCAAAAGGAACCTGCTAAGGGCATGGACAACATTTCTGTCTCTGAGTATGTCGAGCGCCGGAGGATCAATCCCTATGTGAATCCTCGGGCTATGCTCAGAGGCACCGAGTTGTTCTGGACCAAGCAACATGCTCTCATCTATCTGGATGTGATCAAGAGCAAGCAGAATACCTTCGTGGATGTCAAGTGGATAGACATGCATCACATGCGGAAGGACAAGTTTCGTGACTATTTTGGAGAGGCTCTGGACTTGGTGGAGCAGTTTGCTATTGAGCCGGTGATCTCCTTTCACCTTGACTATGACCCTGAGCTTATCTGTCAGTTCTTTGCCTCAGTGTACTTTCATCCCGGGGATGAGCGGAGGATGACCTGGATGACCAACAGCCGTCAGTTGTCTGCTACATGGAAAGAGTTCATGGATTTGCTTCACATTCCTGATGACGGGCTTCACGCCCCCGTTGGTGTTTGCCCCCATGCCAACTCTGAGTCTGCCAACAAGAACCTGCTTCAGCCTTTCCTTGTTGAGAAGGTACTCCCCAATGGCAAGTCAACTTGGGTGTTGAACTCCTTTCTCGATATTATGCATCGCATCTTCCGCAACACTCTGTTCCCACGCATTGGCGACAAAGACAAGGTCCATGCCTATCTAGTGGACATGTTGCTCCTGTGTGCAGAGGCACGTTCATCTCAGACTCAGCCACTTGATGTCTCACACATCATGTGGTGTGAGCTTCGGTTTGCGGTGATCACTCGCAAGGTACCTATCTATGGACCGTACCTGTTTCTGCTGCTCTCCACCACTTGGGAGAAGATGTACCCTGGTGATGAGTTCCTTGCTCCAGACTGGATTCACCATGAGTCCATCAGCCTCCGCGTCAAGCCCAACTGAGCCAACACCACTACCCGTGCTGAGGCCTCTTCTGCTAGGAGGGCTGCTGGTGAGGAGGAGGCTGCTGCTGAGAATGTTGCTGAGGACCATGCTGCTAGGTCCACCACACCTTCCTCTGAGCTGTCATGGGCCAAGAAGCTAAAGGACAAGATGAAGACTCTCTTCTACATGCAGGCAAAGGGACAGTACAGGTCTCACGTGGCCGACAAGGAGAGTCGCCGCCGTGACAAGAAGGTTATGAGGCTCTTTGGAGAGGATGTGTCTGGCGGGTCTGAGGACGTCATCACACCTGAGGCTGCCTGGATGACATCGAGGAGACCATCCCCGCCGCTGAGTTTGACGAGGAGCACAAGGAGCAGTGGGACGACTTCTCTGCCTGAGCCACCCCGTGTGTGTAGGGGTCCTCTCTGCCTTTTTGGCGTCTCGATGCCAAAGGGGGAGAGAGTGTAGGGATTTGCGTTGTGTCGTGCTTGGTGTGTTTGTTTGCTTTGTCGTTTGGACCTCGTTTGTGCCTCATTTGCTTTTGTTTGGTTTGTGCCTTCGAGACCTATCCTACATATGGTGTAAGCCATATGCACTCTATCTATCTTAGTTAACTTATGTTTGTGCTATCTTGTCTAGTGATAGATATGCCTTGTCTCTATAATATAGGGGGAGCTTTTATCCTAGTATGTGTGCCGTGCAGTCCAAATCACTCATCTAGGTGGCACACATCTAGGGGGAGCCCATCTATATTCTAGAGAGGGGGGGTTTGCGGTAACTTAATATTATTTCCCTTGTGCAAATCCCGTATTGTCATCAATCCACCAAAAAGGGGGAGATTGTAAGGGCATATTTATCCCTAAGGTGTTTTGGTGATTGATGACAATGCGGTTGCGGACTAATCGTGTGCCTTGAGTATCCCAGACACTTCATCGCTAGGCACAAGACGGTTGGGTGCCCCTCGAAGACTACTGAAGACGGCATCTTTTCTACGTTTCTTTTTGGTGGATTTGAGTCGTAGGAAAGCCGTACTATTAAGAGGGGATCCGCGTTGGAAAGGTTTGGGTGGAATCATCACGTAAACGTCTCCTTCTTGTCCCCTCCTTTTCCCTTGGAGCTTCCTCCGTTTTCTTGCCTCCCTAGTTCTGGCTGATGTGGTTAGTCGCAGTAGTACTGCTCCCAGTAAAGCGTTAGTACCGTAGGCATCAGCGGTAGTACCGTGCGGTGGCGCGGTAGTACCGCAGGTGCCCACGGTAGTACCGCTCCCCTGGAGCCGCACTACCGCTGCCCACCAGGCTAGTACCGCTCCTTCGTGGTAGTATGGGCGGATGTAATTTTTTACATCTGCACCTACCGCGGTAGTACCGCTTTCGCTCCGCGGTAGTACTGCGCTATGCAGTCAGGCAGTAGTACCGCCCCTCGACAGTACTACTGTGTCGGGTTTTTGCTACTTCCGTTTCTTTGCGGATGTAGGCACGGTTGTTCCCTCCCCCTGGCTAGGGGATTTCTGCCTTGCGGTAGTACCGCGCTTGCAGAAGTACCGCCCTCAGTTCCTGCGCGTCAGTTTGTCCTTACTGTCGCTCGGGTTGCGGCAGTACTGCGGGCCAGTACTATAGTACTGCATGGCCGTGCGGGTAGTACCGCTTGGTAGAAAGCAGTAGTACCGCGCGGCCCTGCGGTAGTACCGCTGGCCAGGCACGGTAGTACCGCTGGCCGCGGGCTGGTTGGTGGGTAACGGTTGGATCTTTGTCCTACACTATATAAGGGGTCCCCTTCTTCCCCGTTGACTTATCTCTTCCAACCCCAAGCTCCATTATTTCTCTAAGCTCCATTTTCGCCCGATCTCACTCCCTAGCCAATCAAACTTGTTGATTTGCTCGGGAGTGGTTGAGAAGGCCTCGATCCACACTTCCACCAAGAGAAATTTGATTCCCCCCACTAATCCCTTGCGGATCTTGTTACTCTTGGGTGTTTGAGCATCCTAGATGGTTGAGGTCACCGCGAAGCCATAGTCCATTTTGGTGAAGCTTCGTGGTGTCGTTGGGAGCCTCCAATTGAGTTGTGGAGATTGCCCCAACCTTGTTTGTAAAGGTTCGATCGCCGCCTCCAAGGGCACCGATAGTGTTATCACGGTATCTCGCATTGTGTGAGGGCGTGAGGAGAATACGGTGGCCCTAGTGGCTTCTTGGGGAGCATTGTGCCTCCACACCGCTCCAACGGAGACGTACTTCCTCTCAAAGGGAAGGAACTTCGGCAACACATCCTCGTCTCCACCGTCTCCACTCTTGGTTATCTCGTGCCTTTACTTGTGCAAGCTTATTTGTTTCATATCTTTTGCTTGCTTGTGTTCCTATCCTTGTTGCATCATATAGGTTGCTCACCTAGTTGCATATCTAGACAACCTACTTTGATGCAAAGTTTAAATTGTTAAAGAAAAGCTAAAAATTGTTAGTTGCCTATTGACCCCCCCCCCCTCTAGTCAACCATATCGATCCTTTCAGCGATGATGAGGAGGAGCCCCAGCAACCGAACACCGGAGGGCAGAAGAGGTTCCCCCCACAAGTGCGGACGGTGAACATGATATACGCAACCCACATCCCCAAGAGGGAGCGGAAGCGTGCGTTATGGATGTATATGTGTTGGAGCCAGTCGCCCCAAAGTTCAACCCATGGTCCTCCTGTCCGATCACCTTCGATCGCAGGGACCATCCCACTAGTATCCGTCATGGCGGATTCGCCACACTGGTCCTAGACCCAATCAACGACGGATTTCACCTCACTCAAGTCCTTATGGACGGCGGCAGCAGCCTGAACCTGCTTTATCAGGACACAGTGCGCAAAATGGGTATAGACCCCTCAAGGATCAAACCCACAAAAACGACCTTCAAAGGCGTCATACCAGGTGTAGAGGCCCATTGCACAGGCTCAGTCACACTGGAAGTGGTCTTTGGATCCCCGGATAACTTCCGAAGCAAGGAGTTAATCTTTGATATAGTCCCGTTCCCCAGCGGTTATCATGCACTGCTCGGGCGAACCGCATTTGCGAGATTCAACGCGGTACCACACTATGCATATCTCAAGCTCAAGATGCCAGGATCTCGGGGGGTCATCACAGTCAATGGAAACACAGAGCGCTCTCTCCGCACGGAGGAGCACAATGTGGCGCTCGCAGCAGAAGCGCAAAGCAGCCTCCTAAGGCAATCCACCAGTTCGGCGATTAAAGACTCGGACACCTTCAAGCGCGCCTGGAGTAATCGGCAACAGGACCGCCTGGCACGTTTCGAGCTCGCATAGCAATGCGGCCCCCACCCCAGTCCCAGCCAAACGGCGAAATCCGTGCCACGCGTACATAATTACGCATTGAAAATACCGTGGGCACATGTGGGGAGGGGGCACGACTACGGCACGCCCCAAGACGCGGCTCAACCGCACTAGGGGCTACCCGCTTTGTTATTTTTTCTCTCTTTCAGGACTTTAATCTCTGGAAACCCCGTTCAGCAGAACGATTGCCGGACACACGATGCAACAACCAAGGAGGCAGAAAGCCACGTCGCACCACGGAACTCCCAGGTGGTCTCCGATAACGAGTGAAATACTTGCTTTAAATACCATTCCTCAGCTTGCCCTTGGAGGGGACATGTCAAATAGTCCTACTTTTTGCTTATCGCACTACTTGTATCATTCTGCTTCGACGCACCTTTTTGAATAAACAATGCATAGCACTAGACTATTACTGCATTCTCTATATATGTTCATTCATGACATTCAGCACCCGTACACTCTGGTACGGCCCATACGCCAGGGGCTTAAGCGTACCCCATAATACGGCGTGAGAAGTCCGAACACTTTCGACAGTGCGACACCCCAAACTTATAGCATTATATGCATCAGCTCCGAATCATGTCTTGGGTCAATAGTTGGGTTTGCCCAGCTCCCATGTTTTGGTACCTTACGTTCCGCTATATCGGCTAAGGTAGCACTGGGAGAACTACTGCGATTGTGCCCCGGTTCATCTAGGCTAAGCACCTCAGTAGTGAAAGCTAAAACTGACTGTCATGATAAGGAGAGAGCTGGTCGCTGTTCGAGAGGTCTCAAGTCCCTAATGACTTATGTCGCTTAGAGCGAGGAGTCGGCTTTGTCCGGCTTAAGGTGTGTATAGTGCCCCGAATTCGGCCTTCCGAATACTAGGGGCTTCGCCAAAATTTAAAATTGTAGACTTCTATGGCTAAGTGAGAGTGATAAAGCATTATAGTCCGATTGCCTTGTTGGTTCTGCTGAGCACCTCCCTCGAAGGACCCAACAATGGGAAAAAGAGTGCTCAGATTTATCCCGAACACCTCAGCACTCGTGGCATGGGGGCAGAAGCCGACGACTGGCCATCTCTCAGATTTAACAAATAGCCGCATAGAAGGTAATATTTTAAATTCAAACAAGCGTTGCATAGCGCATATGAACAAGTTTTCATAATACAGGATCACACGAGCAAGTTCATTCAAAAATTACATCCTTCGCACACTCGTCCGCCACAAGACGGGCATCCTTCAGGACACCCTCATAATACATTTCAGGGTGGCGATGCTCCTTGATCTACGGCGGGCCCTCCTTCACCAGCTTCTCGGCGTCCATCTTGGCCAAGTGCACCTTCGCACGGGTAAAAGCCCGGCGTGCACCTTTGATGCAGACGGGCCGCTTTATGACTTCTAGCCGTGGGCAGGCATTCACAAGATGCCTCACCAGGCCGAAGTAGCTGTTGGGAAGGGAGTCGCCAGGCCACATCCGGACTATAAGGCCCCTCATGGCCTATTCGGCCGCCTTGTGCAGCTCGACCAGTTGCTTCAGCTGGTCGCTCACAGGCATCGGGTGTTCGGTCCTAGTATACTGAGACCAGAACAACTTCTCCGTCAAGCTTCCCTCCTCGGCCTGGTAATACTTCGCGGCATACGACACGATGCGGGGCAAATCTGCGAATGCTCCTGGAGAGCTTCGGACTCGGGTAAGTAACAAGTAATTTACTTTCACATGCTTGTTTTGCATATTGAAGGCCTTACCCGCCGCTATCTTCCTCATAGCCTTAATTTCCTGGAGGGACTTTTGGACTTTAGCCTTGGCATGCTTTGTGCTCTTGAGGGCCGCGGAAAGCTCGGACTCTCGCGTCTTCGAGTCAAGCTCCAAAGCCTCGTGCTTCTTCACGAGAGCCTGGAGCTCTTGCTGCACCTCGCCCACCCGTGCCTCTTGTTTTTCCCGCTCGGTGCGCTCCTTGGCCGCTTTGTTTTCGGCCTCGGACAGCGCTTGCTTCAGGGTCGCCACTTCGGTCGTGGCCCCTGGCACATCCATGATGATCCTATCATTTTGCAACCGCATCTTTTTAGGACAACACTATTCTAATCCCAGGATTAGAATAGTTATTTCGATCATGATCTGCCCTATAAGGAGCGACGAGGTGTTTCCAAACTCCGAACCGGTGCCTACCAAGAAAAAAGAAAACCCCGTCGCCCACATCCGTTTCCACCGGGCCCCCACCCCAACGCGCGAGATCCCGCCGCTGCCCAATCCCTGACCCAATCCCCACCTTCCCCCGCAGCGCTGCTGGCCAGCGGATCCGCCGCCCCAACCGCGTGTGTTGCCAGCCACCGGAGCCTCCGCCCACACCCACGCGCGCTGCCATCCGCCGGCCACCAGCGTCCCTGGATCCCCATGCACCGACATACCATCCGCCGCGTCCCAGTTCCTTCGCCTGCAGCCGACACCGCCATGGCCGCTAGCGCCGCCCCGCGCCCTCCCCGACCCCCCGCGCTGTGACTTGTACCGTCGCCGTGGTTGCACCCCGCGTCGGCCTCAACCACACCTCTCGACGCCGCCCCGCCCGGTCCTGGCGCACCTCGCGCTGTCGTCCCCTCGGCCACGACATGCCACCCGCCGCCGTCCTCGGCCGCGATGCAACTCCCGCTGCCATTCTCTGAAACGGACGCCGGCCCCTGGGGTCGAGAAGCCGCCGTTCCCCAACCCCAACACGTCTCCTGCCTCCTACCTGCCGGCCTGGACGCGCTCCCGCCGTTCCCCCATCCCCGGCACGCCTCCCTGGCCAGACCTCCAAATGCAAAGCAAATCCCATGCTGCTGCAGGTCGTGCGTGCTCCACATCAGCACCTTCCTCCCGCCGGTGACTACTCCCTGCCAATCCTCTTCCTCCTTGATCTCCACCGATGTTGCATATGGTGCATCGCACCTGTTTGTGTTTATGCCTCAGTGGAGAAAAGGATGGCATCTAACATAGGTTGCAGAGTATGTGCTACAGTTGAAAAATGGTATTTTTGTGCAAGCTGCAAATGTACAAATATAAAAATTGGGTTGCGATTCAACTATGTGTGATCCTCTTTTTAGAGAAAGAAACTATGGAAGTCCATATATCAATTCTGAGAGAGCTCAAACTATGTGTGTGTGTGAAATACTTTGACGCCCTCCATTTTTTTAGTGAAATTCCAGCAAAGCGGATACACTACTTTCTTATATGGGAATGAGATGCCATATAAAAAAATTGATCTATTTTTGTGCTTTTATAACTGTGTTTCTTTTTGTGAAGGTCAAAAGTTATGTTCGAGAAGGTCAAGTGTGTTATGTGTATCTAAGCAAGTTCAATAAATTTAAACACAAAAGGAAAAACATGGGAGATTTGTAATTCTTTTAGAATTTCAAGTGACAAACAAAATTTAAAAAGAGCACAAACAAAATTTAAGCCTAAAAAACATTCACTTCAAGCATGAACAAAAAGATAAAGGATGTTATCTTTGTTCTAGAACGCAAAACAAAATTTAAAACCAATAAATTCAAATTAAACTAATAGAGTAGTTTGATCTTAATAAAAAATTGGTTTTTTTGTTTCTACAAATAAAACCAAGAAGTTCGAGAAAGGTCAAAATGTTGTGTTCGAGAAGGTCAGGTGTGTCTATAGGGAAAATGGATTTCCTCATTTGTAAAAAAAATCTAGAGGTTCAAATTTAAATAACGGAGAAGTTCAATGTTTATGACAAAATACAAAGAAGGTCAAATTAAAAAAACCGAGCAGTTCAAAAAGTTTATAAAAACGGTTTCTCCTCTTTATAACAAAGACCTAGAAGTTCAAAATTAAAATAATTGACAGTTCAATAATTATTACATACCTAGTATTTTCCCCGTTACTAATGAATAACACCAAGAAGTTATAATTAAAAAAAATGAAGGTCTTTGACGTTTATAAAAGACTCAGATTTTCCCTGATGCTAAACACTAAAACCAAGAAGTTCAAATTTAGAAAACAGAGTAATTAAATGTATATTAAAAACTCAAATTTTTCTTGTTACTGAAAAATAAAACTAAGAAGTTCAATTTTAACAATGTGGAGCAGTTTGATATTTATTTGAAAGCTCGGTTTTTTCTGTTGCTAAAGAATAAAACTAATAAGTTCTATTCGAAATAATGAAGAAGTTTGATGTTTCTAAAAAAACTTCAATTTTCACATTTCTAAAAAAACACAAAGTTCAAATAAAAAAGTTAGAGCGGTTCGATGTCTATAAAAAAGTTAGAAAAATAAAAGAATGAAGTTCAATTTTAAAAATAAATGTTTTTAGAGCAAAAATGTCATGTTCAAACATTGTAGAACATGTCCTAGGGGGAAAATGCCATGTTCTAACAGAAACAAACTTTGCTCTAAAACATCATGTTGTATAGTTCTTTGTTCTGTATTATTTCCTGAAGTTCAACAATATGTATGGATGCAAAACTAGTGTTTTTTGATATGTTGGTTTCAATTCAAGAACTACAAAACAGATCACACAAAAAGACTCGTGTGCCAATCACCATGCACCTCCTCAAGCACCTTTTTGCTTCTTGAGGGTTAGTTGCGGATTTCCATGGCCATATCCACGCAATTTATTCTTTTCCCAACCACTTGTATATGTGTGCATGTTTCCATTTTTGCCAAATTGTATTCTCGTGAGCTTTTGTTTTGAAAAACAAATGTGCATGTGAACGTGAGAAAAAAGTCTGTACAAAGAAGTTAATGTATTACTTCTCAAAAGGTTCTTGTATTACTAAGTGTGTGCACATATAATTTTCCTCTCTACATATGTGTGTATGTCTATTTGTGTATTCTGCCAATTCCACTTTACCTTTGACCAAGGTTGACCAGCTAGGTAAACAAACAGTTTGGCACATACGTCATTCACATTGTTATCTCTCCCCATTATTTAGTTTTAAAATGTGTTGTCTAGTTCTAGTTCTGTACTATTTTTCTGACGTTCAATAATATCAGTGGGGCCAAAAAAGCCGGGGGTTTTGATATGTTGGTTTTAGTTTCAGAAATGCTCCAAAAAATGCAAAAGAAAAATGGAGCAGGGGTTGCACGAAGAATAAAAATGACGAAGTTCAAATTAAAATAATACTATGAAGTTCAATTTACAAAAAAATGTTTGATGCTTATTTAAAAACATATTTCCTTTCTAAGAATATGACTAAGAAGTTGAAATTAAAATAACAGAGAAGTTTGAAGTACATAAAAACTCAGATTTGTTGCAAGAAGTTCACGTGCACCTCCGTGCACGGTTCAGAATTTATACTGCGAAATGTCCGACCTCCAATTACATGTTTTAAAATGGCAAAAAATGACGTCCGACCTTCAATTGCGTGAAAATTCGATGTATGCACAAAAATGTGACAGAAGTTCATAATGAAAACAATGAGAAGTTCAATTACTACAAGGAATGCATTTCAGGTGAGAATAAAAATATAGAAAATTAAAAGCTTAAAATGTTTGTTGAAAGAAGTTCAAGTGCTCTTTCCGGGGAAGTTCAAAAATTCTTGAGAGAGAGATTCACCTTATATTTCCATGTTCGATTTTTTCCGTATAAAAATCGAATACAATTCTTTACTCAAAATATAAAAAGGTGAAGTTCATATTGAAATACCAAAGAAGTTCAGAGTTTATTAAAACCTAGGATTTACCTGTTCAAAAAATAAAAAACACAACGTCATTTTTTGCACTTTTAAAAACAACTCATAAACGAAAAAATGGTTGCTAGAAGTTCAAGTGCTCGGTGAGGAAAAGTTCAAAAAAAATCTTGTGAGAGAGGTTCACCGTGTATTTAGATCTCTAAAATACATAAAAAATATGTTGTTTTTTGTGTTTTAAAATAATTCTCTCAAACCAGAGAGAAGTACAAAGTGATAATAACCAGAAGTTCACGTACTACATGGTGTGTATTTCATATAAGAAAAAAATAAAATGAAACAGATTGAAGTTCAAACAGACATGCCCCAGAAGTTCAACCATTTCCCGCAGTGCAAAAAACAACACGTCAAAAACAGAGTGACGTTCAAACAGACATGCACGAGAAGTTCAACTACTTCACGCACCGTGTTTCCATTCGCAATGAAGTCGTCAATCATGATCTCGTCATTTCTCCAATTTACTTCAAAATGACGGGAATATCATTTGTGTAAGTTCAAGTCCTCGGTCGGGAGAAAGTTAAAAAAAATTGTTAGAGAGGTTTGTACAAAAAGAATATCATTTGTGTAACACGGACGAAATGGATGAGAAAATTACAAACGAAAATACGTCACAGAAGTTCATCGTGAAAACAGTAGGAAGTTCAACTACTATGCTGAATGAATTTCAGATGAAAAACTTTTAAAATCGTCGCGAGTATGAAAAAATGATCAACACGGGAAAGTTGTGTGTTTATAGCAGCTTTCCATCAGTATATTACTTGCTCAATTCCGATGAATGGATGGAGAACTACGAGTAGTGGATGGAGATCTACGAGCAAAAAAAGCACGTGAAAAACAGAGTGAAGTTCAAGTAGACATGACGAGAAGTTCAAGTTCTTCACGCGGTGCTTTTTCGAGGAATCTGTTTCGTGATAAAGGCAGAACAAATGATCTCGCCGTTTGTGAAATTACTTAAAAACGGCTACGAATCAGAGAAAACCATCAACATGAATTTTTTTCGCATTTTCCATAGCTTTTCAGCGGTATATTATTTGCCCCATTCCGATAAAGTTTGTAGAAATTACGGCGAAATTATATTTTTAGCCATTTTCAGAATTCACATAAAACAGTATGGAATTGAGAGAAACAATATATACAAAAAAGTTTCGCATTTATTCATGCTTTCCAATGCCGTATCCTTTGTTGCATTCAGACGTACGGTTAAAAAATTAACTTGAAAATACAAACTCGATGGAACTTGTACCGTTTTCTAAATTAATTTCAAATCATTCAAAATTAGAAAAAACTTTCAAGATGAAAAAGTAGCGTATTTTCACAAGCTTTCCAACGCCATATCATTTGCCTCAATTGGATTAGCCGTCTAGAAATTACATTGAAAATACGAACTCGGCTGTTCGGTTTGCGAAATTTTACGATTTTCCAAATTACTCTTTATACATAGGGAATTAGAGAAAACTTTCAACATGTTGAAGGAGCGGTTTTGCAGCAGCTTTCCAACTCTATATTATTTATCTCATTCCGATAAACAGTTTAGAAATGCGATCGAAAATACGATTCACGTTTTTTGTACAAAGAAAAACGGTTTTCAAAACTGCTCTTAAACCGCTTACATTTTGCCAAAATTTTAACTTGGGTCATGATACTGGTGTCCATAGCTTTACAATGGTATATCGCAAGCCCCATTTGGACACCTTTTAGCTGAAGTTCAACCTAGTACTCGGGGAAGGTCAGGTGCGTTACTCAGGAAGTTCATGTTGTGATCAGAATATTTTTTTGATCCCGTGATCAGAATAGTGTTTATGTATGTATGTATGTATGTATGTATGTATGTATGTATGTATGTATGTATATATATATATACATATATATGGACAAGGTATTACTTACCTTTGTTCTCCTCGAGCTGCCTCTTGGCAAGACCGAGCTCTTTCTCGGACCGCTCGAGGTTCTGCCTTAGTGCAGTGACCTCCACCGTCAGTGCGGCAGAGGTCAGCAGTGAAGCCTGCATACGCATACAGACATACTTATATTAGACTCCTGCAGATATTATTTGATCCTCTATTCGGCTTTTCTTTATGAACACCAAACAGAGCATCAGGGGCTACTGTCTATGCGGTAATATTTTCCTATATTTTAAATACTTACCTCAAAGCCTGTTAGAAGGTTGGCACAGGCTTCAGTCAGTCCGCTCTTGGCGGAATGAACCTTCTTGAGCACCGCACTCATAATAGTGCGGTGCTATTCGTCGATAGAAGCGCCGCGAAGCGCTCCCAGCAGGCTGTCCGGTGCCTCTGGATGGACAGAGGTCACCGGCACGGGCGGCTTGCCCCTCTTGGAAGGGGGCCGCCTGCCGGAGTCCGGAACCACTGGAGGTTCCGGCGTGGCGTTCCGCTGGGGGCCAAACTTGGATCCCTTGGGAGTCTTGCTCCCTTCGTGCCTGGAGTCCGGAAGGTCGCCTTGAGGCGCCTCCGGGACTGTCTCCCCCCGGCTCGGTGCCCCTTGAGACAGTACCTCAACATCGTCCGTAAGGCGAGGAGAGGAGGCGGTTGGAAGTGTATCACTATCCATATCCGACGAGTCCAAGGAACCGTCCGACGAGGATACGTCGATACGGGCTCGGGGCGGACTTCATGTTCATATTCGGCGATTAGGAGAAGTAGTGCAGTAAAAGTATGCTATGAGTTACTCTGGTATCCGAGTACTTACGACTTCGCCAGGGGCTTGGCCCTGAGTAACCACTCGTCTTCGCGGTCAGCGGCGATGGTGGAACAGTTCGGAAGGAGAGTCCTTCCCTTCTTGGACCCTTCGGCCTCCCCGGTTGGGGAGGCCTTCCTTTTCTTGTCTCCCCCGGCTGGAGGGGAGAGTCTTCATCTTCCTCCTCCTCGTTTTCACGGGAGGAGTGCGTCTCGGAGTTATCGGACGATGAGTCCGATACCACCTGGCGCCGGGAACTCTTTCGGGTTCCCTTGGCCTTCTTCTTGGTCTTCTCCGGCACCTCATAAGGAGCAGGAGTCCGCATCTCCATCAGGAGAGCGTCCGCAGGGTCTTCGGGCAGAGGGGCCTGACAGTTAATCTGCTCTGATGTCTCCACCCAGTCCTGTCAAAGGCATGGGAGCTCAGACCCCGCACATGGTTAAGCTATGGGAAATAAATACCCTACCAGATGTATAGAACTTACCGGATTCGCAGGGCGCTTCGCACTTAGCCCGCGGTCCTCGGTAAGAGAAGGAGGGACCTCAGCGCCCTTGAACAACACCTTTCAGACGTCCTTATGCGTCGTGTCGAAGAGCTCGCGTAGAGTCTGGTGCTGGGCCGGGTCGAACTCCCATAAGTTGAAAGCCCATTGTTGACACGGGAGGATCCGGCGGAAGAGCATGACCTGGACTATGTTGACAAGCTTAAGTTTCTTGCTTATCATGTTTCGGATACACTTCTGGAGTCCGTCCAGCTCCACCAATGAACCCCAGGACAGGCCCTTCTCCTTCTAGGAAGTGAGCCGCGTGGGGATTCCGGATCGAAACTCGGGGGCCGCCACCCAGTTGGTATTGCGCGTCTCGATGATGTAGAACCACCCCGATTGCCACCCCTTTATGGTCTCCACGAAGGAGCCCTCGAGCCATGTAATGTTGGGCATTTTTTCCACCATGGCTCCGCCGCATTCCGCTTGTTGGCCGCCTACTACCTTCGGCTTGATATTGAAGGTCTTCAGCCATAGCCCGAAGTGGGGCCGGATGCGGAGAAAGGCCTCGCACATGACGATGAACGCCGAGATGTTCAGGATGAAATTCGGGGCCAGATCATGAAAGTCCTGTCCATAATAGAACATAAGGCCGCGGACGAATGGATGGAGGGGAAACCCCAGTCCGCGGACGAAGTGGGGGAGGAAAACCACCCTTTCGTGAGGTTCCGGGGTAGGGACGATCTGCCCCGCGGCTGGCAGCCGGTGCGCGATATCCGCCGCTAAGTATTCGGCCCCACGTAGTTTTTTGATGTGTCCCTCCGTGACGGAGGAGACCATCCACTTGCCTCCCGCTCCGGACATGTTTGGAGAGAGTTGAGGAGAAGGATGTGGACTTGGGGCGCTGGAGCTCGAGTGAGCGAGAATGGATGAGCAAGGAGGAAGAAGGCGTGGGTAGAAAAAGGTGAAACCTTATCCCTTTATAAAGGCGGACGAAAATATGCGCCCCCACCAGCCTGGTAAAACTCGCTTATTCCCCAAGCGCCCTAATTGATGGTGCGGTTGGGTTACCCACGTCCGTATTGATGGGAATCACATAATAAGGGGACACGATCTCTGCTTTGACAAGACGTGCCAAGGAAACCGCCTCGCGAAACACGCTGAGATAGGTTATGAAAAACGATTAGAATAAAGACCTGGCTGTGGTGTGATGTCACACTACGGGGTACATCAGCAGATTAGATTTGTATAAATATTATTCCCTCTACGGTGGTATGTGGAACTTATTTTGCAGAGCCGGACACGATCCTCGTGTTCAAGATCTTCTATGAAGTATTCGGAGGAGGAACCCGCCTTGCAATGCCGAAGACAATCTGCGCGCCGGACTCATCGTCATTGAAGCCTGGTTCAGGGGCTACTGAGGGAGTCCTGGATTAGGGGGTATCCAGACTGCCGGATTATATCCTTTGGTCGGACTGTTGGACTATGAAGATACAAGATTGAAGACTTCGTCCCGTGTCCGGATGGGACTCTCCTTGGCGTGGAAGGCAAGCTTGGCAATACGGATATGTAGATCTCCTTCCTTGTAACCGACTCTGTGTAACTCTAGCCCCCTCCAGTGTCTATATAAACCAGAGGGTTTAGTCCGTAGGACAACAACAATCATACCATAGGCTAGCTTCTAGGGTTTAGACTCTCTGATCTCATGGTAGATCAACTCTTGTACTACTCATATTATCAAGAATAATCAAGCAGGACGTAGGGTTTTACCTCCATCAAGAGGGCCTGAACTTGGGAAAAACATCGTGTGCCCTGCCTCCTGTTACCATCCGCCTTAGACGCACAGTTCGGGATCCCTTACCCGAGATCCGCCGGTTTTGACACCGACACCCCTCATCCCTCTCCTAGTTCATGCAGACCAAACATGCTTCCTCTCCGGCCGCAATATCTCAAAGAACTTCCTCTACGCTGATGACATTTTTGCACTGTTGTGTTAAAAGGAATGCGCCCACACTCATCGTTAAACTTGACTTCCGCAAAGCCTTTGACTCAATTTGCTGGGACTCCCTCCTTCACACCCTGCAAGTCAGGGGCTTCCCTAGCCGCTGGTGTGACTGGATTCGCTCGCTTCTTTCCACTGGTCTCACGACTGTTCTGCTTAACGGCATTCTGGGCCATTGGATCGCCTGCAAAAATGGGCTTCGTCAGGGCGATCCACTCTTCCCCTACCTGTTTATTATTGTCGCCGATATCCTTCAACAAATGTTCATCAAGGCTCGCCATGATGGACTGCTTCTGCCCCCTCTCAGCACCAACCTCCCTTGCCCAATCCTCCAATATGCACACAACACTCTTATTATTGTTAAGGCTACTCCCACGGCCGCCAAACACTTGAAACAAACTCTTGACGCCTTCGCAGCTGCTACTGGACTCCAAATCAACTTCTCAAAAACAACTTTCATCCCCCTCAATGTCGATCCAAATGACGCCGCTGGCATGGCCCACGACCTCGCAACCAATATATCCTCCTTCCCTCAAACTTACTGGGGCCTGCCCCTCTCCCCCTTCAAGCTCCCGTCCTCGGCCTTCCAACCCTTGATTGATCGTTGTGATATTTACCTTGCTGGCTGGTGTGCTCTCCTCCTCTCGCGTGGGGGCAAGCTCGTCCTCCTCTCCGCGGTCCTGGATAGTCTCCCTACTTACTTCATGTTGTGCTTCTCGCTTCCCATCCAGGTTTTAGAAGCTATCGACAAACATAGACGCACCTTCTTCTGGTCCGACGATGAGACTTGCTCTGGGGAAAAATGCTTGTTTGCTTGGGACAAAGTTTGTACCCCCAAAGTAGCTGGTGGTCTAGGTGTTAAGAACCTGCGTGTACAAAACTTTTGCTTGCTGCTGAAATTCGCCTACAAATTTTTACACTCCTCCAACCTTCCCTAGAAAGACTAGGGCTTACACCACTCCCCCCTCCACATCGGCCATGGTAAGAACAGCTCTTTCTTGGTAAAAACCATTTTTAAACACCTTCAGAGCCCGAGAGAGATTTCACAATGCACCATTGGTGATGGTTGCTCCAGCTTCTTCTGGTTAGATTGCTGGCTCAAGCCCGAGCCACTAGCTCTAGTTTACCCCGCTCTCTTCTCCCACCACACAAAACAAAATGCCATGGTTAACACTGTTATGTAGGATGGGGTTGAACTTGCTATTCGTAATCGGCTAACCACTACTGCGATTGCAGAACTTGCCTCTCTAAACTCCTTGTTGCAGGATGTGACTCTCTCGTAGGTCCAGGACACTCGGCGGCTGCTCAACGGGGCGGCCTTCTCCACTCGAGGAGCATACACAGCTCTTACAGACCAGCTCGCCGACTCCGCTCTTGAGATCATTTGGGACTCACGGGTGCCGAAGAAAGTTATGATCTTCGGCTGGTTGTTCTACCTGGATCGCCTCAACACCAGGAAGAACCTGCATCGGAAGCACATCTTGGACACCTGTACCTGTCCGCGGTGCGGCCACTCAGTGGAGGACCGCGAGCATCTCTTCTTCACTTGTCCGGCTGCTGTGCGGATTTGGCAGCGGATCGGCATTCAGCCCTCGTTTACTCCGATTAGACAACTTTTCCACTCACCTCTCCCGACCGACCAGCCCTCCTCGGTTACCTCATTCATGTTCCTTCTAATCCTATGGAAAATCTGTGATGCAAGGAACAAGAAAGTTTTTCAAAGCTTGAGATCGATGCTAGTGGTACAAATATTGCCATTCTTGATGACCTAATTGTTTGGTCTCATAGGCTTAAGTCTCAAACTCTCATGAACCATGCCAATCTGTGGCGCGAGTTCCTCTCCTCTAGAAACCTGTAACTATGTGTAACAACGGTGCTCTTTGAAATATATTTAGGTGGGGAGCCTTTCCCCCTCGGTGACCATTTAAAAAAAAGTTCTAATTGTACCCTCTGTACCTTCTGTCCTCACTGTTCATTTTTGCATCAAAGTTCATGTAAGCAATTTTTTTTCCAAATAACAATTCGATACTTTACATATCAACATCACACAAGTACTACCATGTGCAGAAATGTATTCGGATTTTTGGCGCAACATAATTTTTTTAAATGCATGATACAACCAATTCAAAATTCAAAATTTGACCAATTTATGTTACATCAAAAAAACCAAAAACATTTTATACAAAGATTGGCACTTGTGTATAGTTGACCTGCCAAGTTTTAAGGTCAAATGTTCTCTTTGAAAGAAACAAAAAAGAGAATTTCTATATAAGGATAGCAGCACAAATCTTGACGTAATACTACAGGAATAATGCCGATGCCGACGACATTTTATCGAGGCCGTCAGCATAGACGAACATATGCCAACGACCTAGGGGAAGCCCTTCCTCAAGCGGCGGCGAGGGGAGGAAGGGCGGCGGGGTGTGGCTCGGGTGGCGGCTAGGGTGCGTTCCTGGCCGCCCGCGGGAGCGACCGAGGAGCGTCGCTCTTCAGCACGACTTGTTACTAGAGCCCTGCGCGGTTCAAATTTTTGAAATGTAGATTTGTTGTACTACAATACCATTGTACCTTCCATTGAGACCATTCACTTTGCGTCAAGATTTGTGTTGTGCTATCCTTATATAAAAATTTCTATTTTTTTCTTTCAAAGAGATCATTTGACCTTAAAACTTGGCAGGTCAACTATACACAAGTGCCAATCTTTGTATAAAATGTTTTTGTTTTTTTATGTAACATAAATTGGTCAAATTCCAAATTTTGAATTGTTGTATCATGCATTTAAAAAAAATTATGTTGCGCCAAAAATCTGAATACATTTCTACACATAATAGTACTTGTGTGATGTTTGATCTGTAAAGTATAAAATTCAAATGTTCATTTATTTGGAGGAAAGAAAAGAGAAGTTTGCTTGCACTAACTTTGATGCAAAAATGAATAGTGAGGACAGAAGGTACAGTGGAGTATTTTCGAAAGTTAGATGTTCCTTTTGTCTAAAACGACAGCTTCGAGAAAACTGATGGGAGTAACAGTATTAACTAACACGTATATGTACACAAAGAGTAAACCGAATCCGATAAATTCATTAATTAATGGTATATATGCCTGCAATAATGACTGGACAGAGAGTATCGTTGTCGATCTTGGCGTCGCCGGGCAAAGCCCGCGGCGCGGCAGCGGTGCGTCCTTCTCCTCTTCCCGCTTGGGGTTGGACGGCGCGGGCCGGCCGCCTCGGTGGGTGCTCTATCCCGGTGCTCCCGCTAGAGCTCGAAGCTTCGCTACGCAGCCGCGCGGAGTGGCGGCGTCCGGCGGTGGATGGATGGGCGCGCTGGTGCACGTGGGCGTGGATCTGGCCGGGGCGGGCGCGGTGGCCTCCTGCCGCGCGGATCTGGTGGCTTGGCCCGTGTGCGCCTGCGAGGTGCGCCGCAGGCGTGGGCGCGCGTGTGCTGCACGGAGGTGCCTCCAGTGGGCGGATCCAGGTCTGCTGGGCGCGCTGGTGCGCGAGGGAGCTTCAAGGGCGCGGTTCTTGGCCAGATGCGGGCGCGTGGTGGCGCGGGAAGCTGCTCAAGAGGCGCGGTGGTGCACCCGCTGGGTCGCGTGATGGCGCAGCGGTGGCGCTTTGGGTGGCCAGCGACGAGGATTTGCTGCCCGGAGGTCATGCGGTGATGCGGGGTGTGCTGCTGCTCCAGCGAGTTGGATCTGGCGAGTGTGATGGCGTGCAGTGCGCGGTGGTGCTCGGACGCCGGGGCGGCGGCTCCGGACCTTTTCTTCGGTGACGGCGGACGTGGTGGCTACGTGGGTAGCGCCACGGTTGGAGCTCGGGGGCATCGGTACTCCTCGGCAGTGCATCGGCCCTCCGTCGTGTCAAGGACGCTTGGCACTGGCTGGTGGGTTCAGGGCTGGTCCTGAAAATTTGGGGTCCAGGGCGAGACTAAAACTCGAGACCCTTAATATACACATCATAACAATAGCTATGAATATAAATAATAAATAAATGATTTTCAATACCAGTTAAATACATCCAAAACCAGTGTGCATAGCAAGTAACTTATACATATTACCTTATAGAATTCTTCTAACATTCCTTGAGGCGGAGTAACTTATGATGGGGTTGATATCAATATCATCCAATATTTTTTCTCAATGCATAATGTTGCTAAACCATTTACCTCTCTTGAGTTGTTGCTGACCTCAAATAGCTGTTCACAAATTTCAACTTGGAAAAGGTTCTGTCGACCGACGTGACAGTCCAAGGCATAGTAAATAACATGCAATAAGCAATGGATATATTAGGATAACATCCGATGAATTCCCTACATTCTCAATGCCACTTACATTGTTACCGTGGATGTTGGTGTCGATGTTTACTTCTTCCTTATCATATTCTGAATTCTAATTGGTTGCTCTTCCACTATGACAACTATGGCCAACTCATCATCCGCGTTTATATATCTAAGTACTAGAAGCATTAGTAATTTAGTATTACTCTTGAAAAAGTATGAATATCTCCCCCTTGAAAAAGTATTATATTGTTACCGTGAATGTTGGTGTCGATGTTTACTTCTTCCAGATCACATGATAAGACACAGTGCTAAAAATAAACAAATAAATAAATGCATCAATTGGTCAGCGGTGCCGCTGTGCAGGCTATGCATCCAGAAACCCCAATATGAACGTATGATATACCTTGGATGGTCGAATCGCCGATGGACCGAACAGAGAGCGAAGCAGCGAATTGTAATCGGCGGACGATCTAAATTATATAAAGGAATCGGCGAAATTACGATCTAGGAGAAAGGGGAATGGAGCGTCGAGCGCATAGTCGCAAAGAGGCGACGAGTCGACGGTCGGTGGGAATTGATGCGTTGATGCATGCGTGGTAGAAGGGATCAGTCAGTTCCTTTTTTTACGTGAACAGCTATAAACGCAGGGACAAGCCGATCGCTGGCTGGCTCCGTGCCTCACTGCGTGCGTACAAGGGTCTTCTTGCGTGCAGTTCTCCGTGAGGCCCAGCCCTCCGACCCATCGAATTTTCCTTATCAGTCAAAATACATTGGGCCAGAGCCTACCTAATGCACCTGGGGAGGCCCCCCAGGATTTGGGGGGCCCGGGGCGGCCGCCCCCTGCCCCCCTCAGGGCCGGCCCTGGGTGGGTTGGCTGGTGCTGTTGCGCTGGGTGCCAAATTTGTCCAGATGTGTCCGTTTCTGGCTCCTGCGGTGGTGATGGGTAGCCTTGCCGACGGTTCTGCGTGGTGCAGGTGGCGGCGATGTGACTGTTCTGATCGGTGGCTTTGGGCTCTGGTGGTGGTTCAGGCGGGCGGTGGCTCTCGTGTGCCGGTTCAAGGGAAGAGCTTCCTTGGCTGCTCGGGGCAAAAGCCATGATCTTGCCTTGGCTGGAGCAGACGACGGCGACGCCTATGGGCACTGCGCACCTTCATGGAGGCGGCGTCATTTGAGGGCCTACGGCCTCTTCTCTCGCATTCTGGGGGAAACCCTTGTTCCAGGCTCCTGGAGCGGACGATGGCGGCGCTTTGGTGTCACGGTCCTTATTGGAGGCATCGTTCTGGAGTGTACTTGTCCTGTGAGAGTTATCGGCTCGGATGGTCAAGGCTGGCCCTGAGGGGGGGCAGGGGGGCGGCTGCCCCGGGCCCCCCAAATCCTGGGGCCCCTCCCCAGGTGCATTAGGTAGGCTCTGGCCCAATGTATTTTGACTGATAAGGAAAATTCGATGGGTCGGAGGGCTGGGCCTCACGGAGAACTGCACGCAAGAAGACCCTTGTACGCACGCAGCGAGGCACGGAGCCAGCCAGCGATTGGCTTGTCCCTGCGTTTATAGATGCTCACGTAAAAAAAGGAACTGACTGATCCCTTCTATCACCCATGCATCAACGCATCAATTCCCACCGGCCGTTGACTCGTCGCCTCTTTGCGACTACGCGCTCGACGCTCCTTTCCCCTTTCTCCTAGATCGTAATTTTGCTGATTCCTTTATATAATTTAGATCGTCCACCAATTACAATTCGCTGCTTCGCTCTTTGTTCGGTCCATCGGCGATTCGACCATCCAAGGTATAGCATACGTTCATATTGGGGTTTCTGGATGCATAGCCTGCACAGCGACACCGCTGACCAATTGATGCATTTATTTATTTGTTTATTTTTAGCACTGTGTCTTATCATGTGATCTGGAAGAAGTAAACATCGACACCAACATCCACGGTAACAATGTAATACTTTTTCAAGGGGGAGATATTCATACTTTTTCAAGAGTAATACTAAATTACTAATGCTTCTAGTACTTAGATATATAAACGCGGATGATGAGTTGGCCATAGTTGTCATAGTGGAAGAGCAACCAATTGGAATTCAGAATATGACAAGGAAGAAGTAAACATCGACACCAACATCCACGATAACAATGTAAGTGACATTGAGAATGTAGGAAATTCATCGGATGTTATCCTAATATATCCATTGCTTATTGCATGTTATTTACTGTGCCTTGGACTGTCACGTCGGTCGAAAGAACCTTTTACAAGTTGAAATTTGTGAACATCTATTTGAGGTCAGCAACGACTCAAGAGAGGTAAATGGTTTAGCAACATTATGCATTGAGAAAAAATATTGGATGATATTGATATCAACCCCATCATAAGTTACTCCGCCTCAAGGAATGTTAGAAGAATTCTATAAGGTAATATGTATAAGTTACTTGCTATGCACACTGGTTTTGGATGTATTTAACTGGTATTGAAAATCGTTTATTTGTTATTTATATTCATAGCTATTGTTATGATGTGTATATTAAGGGCCCCGAGTTTTAGTCTCGCCCCGGGCCCCCAAATTTTCAGGACCGGCCCTGCGGGTGGTTCATGGCCTCAGGGTCGGCGTGGATGTGGGAGTGGCGGCTCCGGAGCTCATGGTCATGGAGGGGTGCCGGCATTGGTCACGTGGCTGGCAGTGTCGTTGACCAGCATGGTGCGCGGCCTTGGGGTCGGCATGGATGGCGGAGCAGCAGCTCCCGAGATGGTCGTTGGGTGTCGGCTCTGGTTGCTTGGGCGATGAAGCTGGCGGCTCGCTGGAGTGCATCCTCGGGGTCGGCGAGTGAGGTTTTCGTATGTATGTCGGAGCGGCGGCTTCGGACATGGTTGTAGGGTGTTGGCTGCAGTCGCTCTGGGCGACAGGGCTGACGGCTCGCCTGGTGCACGGCCTTGCGGTCGGTGTGGACGCCGGAGCGGCGGCTTCGGTTCTGGTTGTAGAGTGTCGGCTTTGGGTTGCTCGGGTGACGGAGCCGGCGGCTCGCCTGGTGCGTGGCCTCGGGGTCGGCATGGGCTAATGGTACCCTTTTGGGGGCGTGTTGTAATGGTTTTCACCTGGTTTTCGTTGATTAACCGGGCAATTCTTTTCTTCTTAATGAATCGGGCCCTAAGGGACCGCGTTTCTCAAAAACACTTCAAAAAATTTATGCTGATACCTAAAAAGAAATGGACAGTGAGGTATTTAGTCCCATTTAATTTCCCTACCATACATGGAATTGATCGATTGAGTTGTGTAACAATCCTCCCCTAATGGCAACTCACCAAATAGGTTTAAGATCCTCCCCTAATT